>NC_053160.1:182781840-183081840 GCF_016835505.1 Polypterus senegalus
ATTCAGCGGCAGCCATCAACTCACATGCAGATCCATAGGTGAAGGGCTTAAGCATTTCACTCTTCTAGTGCTCCTGTGTAGTCTAATTATCTCCTGTACGTCATCAGTCCACACCTTGAACCTGTCCCAGTCATTCAATACATAAGACACAATGTTCCTCCGGATATCAAGAGTGAGCCTGATATGGCTGTGCAATATGTAACAAAGAGAATGGAAAAGGCAGGTGTCATCTCCGGGCATGGAAACCAGTCAGTAAGTGACAGTTCTTTGATCGATGGTGATCACCTTGATAGACATGTTAATGGGGGTACGGTTGGAATGATAAAGGAAATGGGTACCTGAACAATGTACAGTAAGTCTAAAATACCTACACAATAACTATAATCGTAATAAATGAACAATAAAACAGCGGAGAAGCCGTGGATTAAATAAAAAGGCTGTAGTTATCAGCAGGGAGACGTGAATCCCGTGGCGAAGCAAAGAAGGGAATGTAGAGACTGGAGCGACGGTTGGCCTTATATAGGAAGGCAGCCAACAACGTGGGACGCGTTGGGATGGGGGACCCAGTGCCGCCTCACACGGTGACTGAGCTGCAGGCTATGGACGTATATATGTATGTAAGTAGGATTCAGTTAGCGTTAGGAACCCGCGTACCAAATTTCTTAAAGATGGGCCCATAATAACAAAGACTGTTGAAAAGTTCAATATGGCGGCCGACAGTGGCATCATACCACCGAAAAAAGTACGTACATTGGTTTCGGTTAGCGCAGGGAAGCCGCCTACGAAATTTCGTGAAGATGGGGCCATGAATAAGAAAGTTCAACATGGCAGACGTTGTCGACCGTTACGTGTAGAATTTGAAAATGAAACCTGCTTAACTTTTGTAAGTAAGCTGTAAGGAATAAGCCTGCCAAATTTCAGCCTTCTACCTACACGGGAAGTTGGAGAATTAGTGATGAGTCAGTGAGTCAGTCAGTGAGGGCTTTGCCTTTTATTAGTATAGATATATATATATGTATGTATATATATATATGTATGTATGTATGTATGTATGTGTGTGTATATATATATATATGTATATGTATATATATATATATATATATATATATATATATATAAATTGTAGCGGCTGAGGACAGTTGGAATCACAAGTGTGACCACCCCAAACCTCGGACACAAGTATTGGTATAAAGTAAAGGTTTATTAATAGTAATACCTTGTACAAAAGCACCATAAGTGGCATAAACCAAACACAATTCTTCACCTTTTCTTCTGTTTTGTTTTCCTCAACAACTCCCAGGTGAGCTTTGGCTGTCCTCAATGCCCGACTCCAGCTCGCCTTGTTGAGGTCGAGTGACCTCTTTTATCTCAAACTCAGAAGAACCAGTGCCAGGGCATAGCACAATGGAAGTACTTCAAGGTCAATCGGATGTTCCATAAAGTAGGGAGCATAACTCTCTGCAGCAGCCTCTGGCAGCACCGATGAATCCCAGCAGGGCTGGCCCTCTGCACTACAGTTCCCAGCATTCCCTGTGGGTATCTGAATGGATACCAAAGCCCTGGGGAGTGTACAGCTTTGAAACAAATCTCTATTGGACTCCAAGTCGGTTAAGGGAATGGGGCCAGTCCCGGCCGGGATGGCATCCCATGTGTGCTGTCCTTTACAGAGGTAAACACTTGATTGCTTTAATGCTTTGTCAAATTAAACCATTCTGTAAGAAGTCATTTTGCTGAATGGCTAGAATTCCTATTAAGGACCCAATCTCCTTGCAGTGTTAGACAATTTGCTTTATTAGAAAAAGTTTGTACTATTTTAGTGAGTGGGGGTGTGGGGCACAATGCTACTGTCTCATGGATTCAGTATCTTGGGCTTAAACATCAGGCTGGATCGTTGTATTCATGAAGTTTGCATTGTCCTCGTGTCTATGTACATAAGATGTTCTGTTGGTGGTCCAGTTTTTCCCCCAACTTTTAGACACGTGTGACTGTTAATTAGCAATTCTGAATGAATGATTCTAAATCATTCTTTTATATAATTTCCTGCACTTGGCATTAGCCTATGTATTTGTGTTGCTGTAGATTCATTGAATACGTTTATTTTTCACCTGGTTTGATCATCTGATTTTCTGCTTTCTTTTGGTTCTTAGTACTGCAGTGATGATGAAGACCTGTTTGGGGACTATGACAGCTTTGGCAATGATAGCTCCTTCTTAGCAAAGCTTGAAGACATAGAAAAGAACCTTGAACCCTCGTCTAGTATCACAAATGCCTGTGGTGAACATGGTGATACCAGTGACAGAATTTCCCCAGTGCAGTCTAATATAAATGTTCTTCATCCTTGTCTTGAAAACAAAACCTTTGCCTCATCAGCAGTATTAAGTGGCAGAAAAAAGGTGAAAACCTGCCATTTTAATTCTACAAATGATAATAAGTATGCATCTGATACAATGGATGACCTTTGTCATGATATGCAGGCCTCCCAGAAAACTTTAATGAAAGCACAGCGGCCTAGTACTGTGAGACTGAGGGACGAGGAACAGACTGGATATGAAAATTCAACAGAGGAGAAAGTGTCCTCCTCTGTTAAACATAAAGTTAGCAATGAGAAAGACGTACAGATGCCTAACAGAAGGAAGAGTCTAAAAGACAAAATAAAAAGCACCATGGCAGGCAATGCCATCGCACAGTCACCTCAGGTCTCAAAGGCGAAGCAACAGAAAGAGGAAGCAGTGACCGAGGAGATTAATGTAGCTATTAAAACAATAGAGACTACCTCAGGAGTTGATCTTGGACCATTTTTTGGTTTGCCAAGCAAGATTAAAGAATTGATTTCCCAGCTAAAGGGAATTAAAGAGTTGTATGGTAAGTATTTTCAAGTATATTCAGCTTATGTAACAGTGAATGTCACACAATACATATTAAGACCTGTTAATTGTATGCTTACCAAGGCAGTTTATGCTTCTATTAAACATAGCTAGATTATACTTTATTTGTCCCCAAGGGTACTAGGGTGCTGTACTGTGTTAGTCATTATGGACGTAAGGATAAGTCAAACAAAATGACACCTTGTATTGGTTAACTAAAAAGATTGCAATATGCAAGCATTTAAGGCAACTCGAACCCCTTCTTCAGGCGAGATGTGTTCACTGCCTGAAGATTACATCTTGGCTGAAGATGGGGCCTGAGTAGTGGCGTAGCTCGAGTTCGTGGCACTCAGGGCGGGCAGTGCTTCAATTTGCCGCCCTCCAACATATCTGAATATGTTAACCTATTTAAATAGAAAATTACAATGATGTATGAAGAAAAATTAACATACATTTTGCTTCAATTTATTAGTATATAGAGAAACAGCAATACTTTCATCCATCTATTATCCAACCCACTATATCCTAACACAGGGTATCGGGGGGTCTGCTGGAGCCAATCCCAGCCAACACAGGGTGCAAAGCAGGAACAAACCCCGGACCACCTCACGGCACACACACGAGGGACAATTTAGGATCGCCTATGCACCTAACCTGGATATCTTTGGACTGTGGGAGGAAACCCACGCAGACACGCGGAGAGCATGCAAACTCCACGCAGGGAGGACCCGGGAGGCAAACCCGGGTCTCCTAACTGCAACAACAACAACAACAACGTTTATTTCTATAGCACATTTTCATACAAAAAGTAGCTCAAAGTGCTTTACATAATGAAGAATAGAAAAATAAAAGACACAATAAGAAAATAAAATAAGGCAACATTAATTAACATAGAATAAGAGTAAGGTCCAATGGCCAGGGTGGACAGAAAAAACAAAAAAAGAAAAACTCCAGATGGCTGGAAAAAAAAAAAAAAATCTGTAGGGATTCCAGACCATGAGACCCCCTGACCAGTCCCCTCTGGGCATTCTACCTAACATAAATGAAACAGTCCTCTTTGGATTTAGGGTTCTCACGGAAGGACTTGATGATGATGGTCACGTAGACTTCTGCCTTTTAATCCATCCATCATTGTTGGAGCATCATGATGCTTTGAGTAGGTGGTGGTCTGTGCCATCTCCACCACAAAAAAGAAACAGAAGAGAGAGTAGGGGTCAGTACGGATTTTAGAGCCACCATGAATAGTTATTATGATGAACTGAACATACAGAGTATCAGGATTAAGTTAAAGTGAAGTTATGAAAAGGCCACGTTAAAGGCATTTAACATTTAATTTAATTATTTAATTTTATTTGGCTACCCACTGCGCCACCGTGCTGCCCAGCAGCAATACTTATTCACATATTATTATTTATAAGCATCATCTAGACAAGAATATAGTATAGGCGCACTGATAAGCCGTGTCCTAATTATTAGTTTAATATAATTACGCTGTGAAAACCAGAGCCAGTGTAGTGTACAAGTGATAGGTGGGGACGCATTCGGATTGATTGTTTATCTTCCTAGAAATTCTTATTGGTGTAATGTTTATGTTTATTTTTGTTATCTACTCTCTCTCTCTCTCTCTCTCTCTCTCTCTCTATATATATATATATATATATATATATATATATATATATATATATATATATATATATATATATATATATATACAGTATACAGTGTGGGAGAGTTTATAAGGGCTTAAAATATATAAAAATAACCATACAAACATATGGTTTCTACTTCGCGGAATTTCACCTATGGCAGGGGCTGGAACGCAACCCCCGCAATCTTGGAGGGATTACTATATGCATGGAAGTGTGTCCGTCTGTTCGGCCTGGAAGCGAGAGGTGGAGTCGGGGTAAGGACTCTACCTCAGAGGAAACGGAAAACACCCTTAGCTGCTAATAACACAAGCAAGGCGAGCACGTCAGCAAGATGAAACCTTCAAAGAAAGACAAAGTCACTTTGCCACTAACATTGGCAACACGGTATCCCTTTTACTTTTCCTCCCTCTGCTAATGCACAAGTGAGGTGAGCACGTCGGCAAAATGAAATCTCCAAAGAAGGACAAAGTCACTTAGCCGCTAATATACAAGTGTGGCGAGCACATCAACAAAATGAAACCTCAGAAGAAAGAAAAAAGTTGCTTTTCCGCTAACATTGGCATAATGGTATCCCTTTTACTTTTCCTCCCACCGCTAATGCTCAAGCTAGGTGAGCACATCGGCAAAATTAAACCTTCGAAGAAAGACAAAGTCTCTTAACCGCTAATGCACAAGTGAGGCGAGCATGTCAACAAAATGAAACCTGAGAAGAAAGACAAATTCACTTAGCTGCTAACATTAGCATTTCCTCCTGCTACTAATGCACAAGCGAGGCGAGCACATCGGCAAAATGAATCCTCCTAGGAGAGAGACGCCCAGAGTAGTTCCTTTCAATTACCTGACATCTCTACATTTAATTTTTTTTCTGATGATTTCAATAGTTTCTAGGACCCCGGGCTTTTTACAGCACAGGCTTATACAGATAATAAGCTAATAATGGTTTACATAACTAAAACATAAAAGAGAACAAACATATTGTTAAATAACAGGAATCAATTCATACTCATCTACTGAAATTCTTGTTTCATTCAGTAAAAAATTAACATACCTGCTGTTTAATTTTGGCAAGGATTATGTGTCAAGTAACTAATGAGGGTTTGCAATACAGAAAATTTGACAAATGAGAGGAGACCGTAAAGTACAACAAATCAACAATACTTTTTTATTTCAGGTTGAGGCTCGGTGTTACCCTATAATGTTTGATGCAAATTCACAAAAAAACCAAACATTTATCAAACCTAATCTGAAGGCTCTTTTCACATGCTGTTATTATTAACACAATTCTGCATACAGTTATTTAGTACCATAGCTAAACGTAAATGTACATTTAGTTGATTTTACTTAATAGAGCTGTTAGCTTAATTTGTGCATTATAATAATTTAGTTTTGTCACACATTCATCATTTGTATAGTGTGGTACTTTATTTTTCTTCTTTGGGAGAATTGTTACAACTGAGCATGAAAAATTTTGTCCATCTAGTATCATGCAGTGTTCACTTTTTTCCGCAGTTGCAGGGTCCATCCACTCATCCATTTTTCCAAACCCACTTATCCTGAGCTGGATTGTGGGGAAGCTGGAGCCTATCCCAGCATGCATTTGGCACAAGGAAGGAACAATCCGCCGACAGCATAAGTTGATTGTAGGGTCATTTTGTAAATTTTCTAGTTTCGTTATAGCATAGTGATATGGTATTTTGTGTTTCTGATTTCTTTTTTTTATGATCTGTAATAAAAGTGCTGTTTTCATTATACATTATTGGTGGTGGGGTGGCACGGTGGCGCAGTGGGTAGCGCTGCTGCTGCCTTGCAGTAAGGAGACCTGGGTTCGCTTCCCGGGTCCTCCCTGCGTGGAGTTTGCATGTTCTCCCTGTGTCTGCCTGGGTTTCCTCCCACAGTCCAAAGACATGCAGGTTAGGTGCATTGGCGATCCTCAATTGTCTCTAGGGTGTGCTTGGTGTGTGGGTGTGTGTGTGTGTGTGACCTGCGGTGGGCTGGCACCCTGCCCGAGGTTTGTTTCCTGCCTTGCACCCTGTGCTGGCTGAGATTTGCTCCAGCAGACCCCCGTGACCCTGTAGTTAGGATGTAGCAGGTTGGATAATGGATGGATTATTGGGGGTGTTGTGTGATGTAGGAAAGGTATAAAGAATTGATCTTTTTGCTTTCTGCCCTTGCCCGCCATAACCTGTCATCTATGGGGGAGGAGCGAAAGCTTTAGATTCATCAAAAATGTCAATCTCCGGTTTTAAACGGATCTCGACGTTTTAGGTTCCCCTGATACCGAAAACATCAAAATCATGGTGATGGGTGTGTGTTTTTTGTTTTTTCTGTCCTCCCTGGCCATCGGACCTTACTTTTATTCTATGTTAACTAGTGTTCTCTGATGTTAACTGTTATTTTATCTTTTTTCTCTTTCTTCATCATGTAAAGCACTTTGAGCTACATTATTTATATGAAAATGTGCTCTATAAATAAATGTTGTTGTTGTTGTGTCACAGTTTCTTGAGGACGGTCTAGAGCTAAAACTGCTGGACAGAAAAATACCAAACTCGAAACTTAAGCCTGTTATGAGATGATGGGGTGCTGATTAGTTTTTGAGCCAAATCTTGCAGAAGAAAGAGGCATTCAAGAGCAGGGGTGTCGAACTGTGGTCCTGGAAGGCCGCAGTGGCTGCAGGTTTCCATTCTAACCATCTTCTTCATTAGTAACCAGTTTTTACTGCTAATTAATTTATTTTGCATTAGTTGTAATTAGCTTGACTCAGGTCCTTTTGTTGTTTCTTTTTTACTTAATTAGCAGCCAAACAATAATGAGACACAAAACAAGCTGCCACATGACCAGCTCATCTGTGCCAATCACACAATATCTGAAAATAAAGAAAGGTGAAGGTCTCAGTAAGGTTGATCTCACAGGTCGCCAAAACGGTGTTCTTAGAAAAAACAGAAAAATCAACAGTTTTGGAAATGTCTGCTGTGGCAGAATGAGAGCAGCAACAAGCCGTGGAATTAAATAACGGGCTTAATTAACAGCAAGAATCAGCTTCTCATTAAGAGTCTGGCTGGAGTGAATTTGGTCATCTGTTGGCTCGTTTTACATCTCATTTCTGTTTGGCTGCCATTTAATGAAGAACCAAATCAATTCAGTGGGCTGTATTCTTAAAAACAGTGTTATTAAAATGAAGGGAAAAGGAGTTAATTAGCAGTGAAAACTGGTCACTGATTAGGAAAATGGTTAGAATGAAAACCTGCAGCCACTGTGGCCCTCCAGGCCCTGACTTCGACACCCCTGCTCTAGAGGAACACTCAAATGCCGTAATTCTGGAATGAATTATGAATTCTTTTTGTCAATTGCTATCATAAAGGCCTCTTTTATGATCCAGAAAGATCAGCATCAGACCAGTAAATAATTCCAGAAATGTTAGAGAATAGTTTGGGTATCTTGGTTCCTAAGGCGAAAAGCCTACTGACGCTCACGTCTGAATTTTTTTTTCTTTTTTTTCTTGGATGTTTAACAGAATGGCAAAAAACCTGTCTGACATTGGAGTCTGTGCAGCAGAAGAGGAACCTTATATATTCTTTGCCAACCAGTGGAGGGAAGACTTTAGTTGCAGAGATCCTTATTCTACGGGAACTTCTTTGCTGGAAGAAAGATGCTTTGTTTATTTTGCCATATATAGCTATCGTGCAAGAAAAGGTAATTACCGTTATACAATACTTTTCACTTACTTAGATGTTCTGTGACTGTTCTCCGTACCCAAACCAGTGTTTCTAGGTCCGTGTTTTTCTTTCCCATCCTGAATCCTTTTGTATTTGCATGTCAACAGAATTAAATCTTGTGCACCTCCAACATTTAATGTGTCAGGTCTGTACAGTAGTACTTGTGTACCCATGTGCACAAAGGAATGCAAATTAATATAGCCAAGTATTTGTTTTAATAATATTTGAAACAAAATGTGACAATAACAAGTAATAATCGTTTACATTTTTTTCCCCACAGGTCAGGGGTCTTTCTGCATTTGGCTTGGAACTCGATTTCTTAGTTGAAGAATATGCCGGCAGTAAAGGCAGATTTCCTCCAATCAAGAGGAGACAGAAGAATTCGCTGTACATCGCCACCATTGAAAAAGGACACAGTCTTGTGAATTCCCTCATAGAGACGAACAGGCTTGGGAATGTGGGTCTCGTAGTAGTGGATGAGGTGGGGTATAACATTTTACATTGTGTACAGTCATCGTTATGATACATTATGAATGCACCCGTTTATGATTGTGACATCTGACACTACCTGTATTTCTTTTTGTTTTGTATGTTATTTCTATGAGGGTAAGTAGGAAAGTACAGGCGATTTGAAAATTATGCGGTAACTGCAACGAATAGAAGCTGATGCAATACAACATGTCGATGATGGCTTATGGGTAGTCTGAGCACGCAGAGTGCAGCACTTTTGTCATTAGTCTAGTTGAAGCCAAGGTCAAATGACCATGGATGCTCCACTGCAGGATTGCACCATTGTTGAACAATGCGCCATAGTGACATTTCTTTGGGCACAAGGAGTGAAACCACCTCAAACTCAACCATTTTAAAGAGGGTTAATGCTGTGTGTGTATTTGCACTGAAGAACCTTTCTTGTTTTTCATCAGTTTGTATTGGTTACTTGTTGTCATTACTTGTGAAACTGGCCAACAGGTCAGGAATATCTCAGCCAAGCTTCACCCTGTCATGCCCGCAGTGCTGGAAGCCATAGGCACTATATTCCAGTCTTCATGTGGTCTGCGTATACATACATAAAAACATATTTTTGTTATCATAAAAGGTAAGTGGGCGGCATGGTGGCGCAGTGGTAGTGCTGTTGCCTCACATTAAGGAGACCTGAGTTTGCGTCCCGTGTCCTCCCTGCGTGGATTTTGCATGTTCACCCCGTGTCTGCATGGGCTTCCTCTGGGTGCTCCGGTTTCCTCCCACAGTCCATAGACATGCAGGTTAGGTGCATTGGCGATCCTAAATTGTCGCTTGTGTGTGCCTGGTGTGTTTGTGCCCTGTGGTAGGCTGGCACCCTGCCCAGGGTTTGTTTCTTGCCTTGCGCGCTGTGTTGGCTGGGTTTGGCTCCAGCAGACCCCCGTGACCCCGTAGTTAGGATATAGCGGGTTGGATAATGGATGGATGGATAAAAGGTGAATTTGCAGCAGTGTCCAGTTCTCCTAATGTAATGTAATTAGATCAATTTACTGCACTCATATTGCAATAAGGGCACCTAGCGAGAACGATGCTGCTTTTGTTAATTCTAAAACGTGACATTCCCTTAATGCCGTCTTAATCCATTAAGTCATCTGTGATTCCAAGATGAGATGAACAAACATCATGTCTCCATGGCCTGGGCCAATCTGTGATTCATTTATTTTGAGGCAAACTAAGCTTGGCAGACATAATGGCACTGTATGCGGTGGTAAGGTAACTGGCTTAACCTTCAGTTTTTCATGTTACATTAGATTAGATAAACTTTGTTAATCCCATGAGGGAATTCTTTATGATATTAAGGTAAAAAATATATATATATTGTCACACACGTGTGACTAGAATAGAGCTGAGTGGACCAAGTGTAGATAATTACCTGCCAAGCCAGGCCAACCTACCTCTATTATCTATGCAGGCCAAATACGCGAAAACCTGCCTGATTCAACATCACTTCCAATTCCTGCACTCAGACTGATGTCACTTCCAGTTCCGAGGCCCAGACTGACGTCGCTTCCTGTTACGGCCAAATGACATCACTTCTGATTTTCGGCTTATAAAGCCGCCATCTTTTCCTAACCTGATCAGTTCAGGACTAAAAACAGTACACATTAGTGCTATTTTAAAACCCTTTTGCAGCCAGCGACATGATATGGGTGGCTACCCCAAACCTTTTTGTATGTGTCGAGGCTGTTCATTTCACTATATATATATATATATATATATATATATATATATATATATATATATATATATATATATATATATATATAGTGGTGGTGGCTGGGTCCCTTCTACTTATGTTCCAGGGGAGCAGCCATGGGCTCCTCAGTATCTCCCCCGGGGCTTGGTGGCAGCCTCCCTGGTTGATGGTGCCTAAATTTCCCGCAGGGTTCCATGGAAGATGGAGTTCTCCCCAACCCTGTGGGGATCTGGGATGGCCGCCATGGAATGATGCAGGGATCCTGGATCCAGCATGGACACCTCAACAGCCCTGCCCAGAAGTCCAATTAGCAACAGGTGATCAAGCACCCTGGGCAATTCCGGGTGGGCTATAAAAAGGGCCAGCATCCATGACTCGGGGCCAGAATCGGAAAGAGGAGGACGAGGTTGCCTGGGAGGAGTGGTGGTACCAAGGTGGAGAGTTATGTTGTTGAGATCAAGTGCTTTTAAGATGTGTTGTGGCTGGAGGGATTACGGGGAAGATGTGCCCTCCAGCTGAAGAATATATATATATATATATATATATATATATATATATATATATATATATATATATTAATTACATGTGCCAGGTGACAGTAAATACCCACTCAGACGTTGGCACCTTACACCTTTCCTGGACCCCCAGAATGCAGAATAGAGTCGCTTATTATGCTGCACATGATCTTGCGTGCTCAGTTGAGGAGTGCAATCAAATGCTCTTGAATGCAGGTGGCATGGTCTCTACGTGTTAGGAGGAAGGCTGCTCTGTCGGCAGCATTGTGATCACATATGTATGAGATTTATAAGGTGCATTCAGAAGAACACATTGATGAGGTGATGGTCATTTATAAGGGTAAATTGTGTGTGTATGCCAGGTTCTTTTTTTCTGGTGTTTGCATTTTCCTGTTCTTTTGGTGTGCGCGTATTTTCCCGCTTAAATCCATTTAAAGTTTTATAAATTAGGCCCCTGGACACATTACTTTGCACAAGGTATGTGTCGGGGGGGAAAAAAAAAAGAATTCCATTGTCTTTGCTTGCAGTTTGCAAGTTGTGGATCTTAACATTAATGAAAGTGAGATCTGCTACCAAACAGTTGTAGCCACCCTGTATTCTCGTATGGTGTAATATTACAGTTTCCTCATGCCAGGCTTATTTGTTTTTCTTGCCGTAGTTGCACATGCTGGGGGAAGGAAGCAGAGGTGCGATTTTGGAAATGACACTGGCCAAGGTCCTTTACGCAAGTGGTAGGTGTTTTTCTAAAATGTCTTATTTTATTCTTAAAATGTTTGCATTTAATGTTTATATCTGCACTGTTTGCCATGCTGCTCCACATGTCTAAGTTCTTGAGTTCAGCTCCTAGCCTGGGCACTGCTTCTGTTCACTTTGTTGGCACTCCCTTAGTATGGGATGTTTTTGTCTGAGCAGTCTGGTTTTTTCATGCAATCCAAAGATAACAAGTTTATGCGACTGACACTTTTAAATGGGTTGATTTGGCTCCTGCTTTGTGCTCCTTCCTCCTTTACAAAGCTATACCCACTGCAACCCTGTATTGGAAGAAGTAGAAATGAATTAAAAAAAATTATACTACTTCTGCATCATTCCTGAATTGACCACTCTTTTCAAAGCCATATTCCAAAGTTAAGCAAATAGTGGTGAATTCTGGAGTTGTGGGCCGACTATTAGTATTGTATATACTGTAAATGCGATTGTGAATGCAAATTGTATGATTCAATAGCAATTGCTTATAGATTATTTAATCACATATTCAGTTCAGCACGTTATTCTTTGGATAGATGTGAAGGTTCATTAAATGACATAAATGTGTACAAGCTTTCAGAATTTCAATTGTGAAATTTTCATTCATTAAAGTAAAGTTTCAATCATTGGTCCCTGGCACTTATTATATTTCATTTTCCTATTTTATCAGCACCAACACAAATTATAGGTATGAGTGCAACTCTCAATAACATTGGAGATCTGCAGCAGTTCCTTAAAGCTGAGAATTACACCAGTGACTTCAGACCAGTATGTGGTAATTTGCTTCTTATATAAATATGGGGGCATTTTATTCGGGGGCTGGTTAAGTTCCAGTATAGATAATGATGGGATTCAGCTCTCATAAAGTAGGCTTGTGTGATGGCACAAACTGTAAATATGGAGTTGGGTTTTGAATTAAAATGATGTTAAATAAATATTTGAATCTGTTAGTGCGCTGTGATCCTCACCAGGAAATTTTACTCAAGGGAGGGATAGATTCATTTATCATAAACTTTCAGAGTTGGTAATTTAATTGATTATTTTTTTTCCAATTATATATTATTTATGTGAAAAAGTGCCATTGTAATAGTATTATGTGAGCATTTATTTTATTATTCATTTCTTGAAATTTCATTAAGTTCCCAAACTGCTTGTCAATAAGGTATGCGAGCTGTTGTAATAAGCAGTTATTGCCCACAAACTTCAAGAGTTTGTTCAATGTTTATTTTCAGGTCCAGTTAAAAGAATATGTTAAACTGGCTGACTCAATCTATGAGGTCGACTGTAAAGAAGAAGACTACTTCAAACTTTCTCGTCCTCTAAATTTTAAGGTATACACTTTTTTAAACATGTATATGTTGTAATAACTCCAAAAGGAGACAGCACAAAGGCTTGGGGTTTTCCGGCCCCGTATATTGTAGACGATCCACAATAATGCAAAAAAGAAAAGCAGGTCAAACATAAACTAAACAGTTCAAATGTGAGACGCTGAATCATGGCGTCGGCGGCCATTTTATGAGGGAGGAGCCGGAAGTGGAGGAATGCTGGGAAGGAACCATGAGGGATGCTGGGACCCATGACATCAGGACAAGATGGCGGAGGAAGGGCGGAAGTAAACGTAGTGCGGGCAAAGCTGACTTATGGCGGAGCGTCCTTTTCAGTATTAAAGCACAGGGAGAAAGTTAGTACCCCGCCATTCCCTGCCGGCGAATGTTTTCCCAGGTGTGTTAAAATCCGTCCGCGGTCTCCTACTCACGCGTGCGTGACAATGTGTATTTGTCCCATCTTGCTTTTTATAGTATAGGGAAAGTATTGTAATTGTCCAAATATTTCGATATCGAGATTTTCATGAATCTCGACGTTTTAGACCTCCCTGACTTTCTCGTTTACAAAGTATAGGGAAAGTATTGGAATCATCCAAAGATTCGATGCTGAGATTTTGATGAATCTCAAAATTTTAGACCTCCCTGACTTTCTCGTATATGAAGTGTAGGGAAAGTATTGGAATCCTCCAAAAATTCCATTTCAAGATTTTGATGAATCTCGACATTTTAGACCACACTGAGTCCGAAAATACTATTTTTGGAATTATGTCTGTGCGTCTGTCTCTGTGTGTGTATGTAAACACAATAACTTGAGTACGCTTTCACTTAGATGAACCAATTTTTTTACATATAAGTATTAGGTACAAAACATAGATTTCTTTCAACTTTTGAACTGTTTCCATTAACCGGAAATGGTACTTTACCTTCTGTTCATGCAGCTGCAGAGTCTGATTTATTCCACTTCACTTTTATAATAATTGTTCAATATATTTTTGATTTGATTTGTTGTTGATGGTTGTTTAATGCAGACAATATAAAAATATAATCATTGTCTTGCGATTTACTCCTCAAATATCCATCCCCATATCTGAGTATACGAGAAAGTCTAGGAGAGACCACTCCCGATATTTTTACTAGCAAAAAGACCACTATTTCCTAAATTAATCGCTTGTTCCCAGGGGTTGCCCTTTTCCTGGCAAAAATGGACATGCTTTGCATCTGAGCTCGAGATATGGGTACAGAAGGTACTCTTATTGAGGCTATACATGCTTTCATCATGTCTCTTAAAGCACATTACATATTATTTGCCATAGCTTCTTACAGATGAGATGGCTATGGTGTCACACCAAATGAAAATGGTTTATACAGGTAATGCCATAACAAAAAGCCCTGTGTGTGTACAGTGGATTCAGAACGTATTCAGACTCTCACACTTTTTCGCATTTTGCTATGTTGCAACCTCAAATCATTAATGTTTTCCCCCACATCAAGCAATACTCAATACCCCATAATGACAAAAACAAAAACATGATTTTTTTACATTTTTGCAGATTTATTAAAAATGAAAAACTGAAATATCTCAAATGGTCACTCTGGCTGAGCCCCAAAGATCCTGTGTGGAAATAGGAGAAACTTCCAGACGGACAAGCACCACCGCAACACACAGAGTGAGCAGACCAAAGTCTCTCATTAGAACATTCTAGACCAGTGTTTCCCAAACTCGGTCCTGAGGGCCCACTGTGGCTGCAGGTTTTTGTTCCAACCAGCTTCTGTTTTTAATTGAACTCCTGGGCTAATTAAATGAACTGATATTTCCCAAGTTCTGTGTTTTGGGGACAATAAAGGAATTAGAAAACTAGTTTCTATATTGTTTGCTAAAAAAAAAATATATATTAAAATGCACCAAGCAGTTATATAGGAATAATGTATTTTTTTCTTTTTAACAGTATTTTCATCTTGATTTTCATTCTACTTTTTAAGGTGTTCTAATTGTTTAATTAATCCATTATTTACTAATTAGTGGGTCTGACGCTAAAGTACAGTAGTTTCAACCTTTGATTATTCTGTGCTGTTTGCCTGTGTATCTGCTCATTTTTAATTGTCATAAATAAGATACAACGAAGGGGGAAGACTGCACAGAGAAAGGGAGAAATATAATGAAATCAAAAAAAGAGAGTTAAGCATTTAAATTTATAGAAAAAGCAGAATTATTTGTAAGTGTCTTAAAAATGTAAAATTCATGCTGCCATGCTTTTTTCTGAATGTTGAAAGAGAAAAAAAATACCAGCTAATTAAATGAGCGCAGCGTTATCAAGTGTTGTCACTGAATAGGAATCTGGTTGGAACGAAAACCTGCTGCCACAGTGGGTCCCAAGGACTGAGTTTGGGAAACACTGCTCTAGACGACAACAGGCCATTCAGCCCAACAAAGCTCGCTAGTCCTCTACACTTATTTCTTCCAAAAAAACATCAAGTCAAGTTTTGAAAGTCCCTAACGTCTTACTGTCTACCACACTACTTAATCGCTTATTCCAAGTGTCTATCGTTCTTTGTGTAAAGAAAAACGTTCTAATGTTTGAGTGAAATTTACTCTCAACAAATTTCAAACTGTGTCCCTGTGTTCTTGATGAACTCATTTTAAAGTCACCGTCTCAATCCACTGTACTAATTCCTTTCATAATTTTCAACACTTCAATCAGGTCACCTCTTCATCTTCTCTCCTCATTAAAAAAAAAAAACCATAGCAGCCTGGTTGGAGTTTCCAAAAAGTTTCCTAAAGGACTCTTAGACTGTGAGAAAAAAGGGTTTCTGGCCCGATGAAATTAAGATTAGCATTAGCACCAGGCAGTGCTCATCACCTGTACAATACCATTCCATAGTTGAAGCATGGTAGTGGAGGCAAGATGCTGTGGGGTTGTTTTTCAGTGGCAGGGAAAATAGACAGGGTTGAGGGAAAGCCGAACAGAGCAAAGTCCAGAGATATCCTTAAAATCTACTGAAGAGCACTAAGGACCTTAGAATGGGACGAAGGTTCACCTTCCAACAGGACAATGACCCTATGACCACTGGAAAGGCTTATGGTCAACTCTCTAAATGTTCTTGAGTGGTCCAGACAGGATTAATGTTGAAGGGATGTATTATATTACATCTGAGGACATGCAGGTGATGGGTGTAACAGAACAAGATATGGAGGACAGAGAAATATAGAAGTAGATGTTTCCACTGTGGCGACCCCTAACGGGAGCAGCCGAATGAAGAAGAAGAAGTTTTATAAAAATGCAGCTGGAAGTTTTCAGGAGGTGTATGTCATTGATTGAAATGTGTGTATATATAAAATATACATACTTTATATAGATAGATAGACAGATACTTTATTAATTCCAAGGGGAAATTCCCATACTCCAGCAGCAGCATACTGATAAAGAACAATATTATATTAAAGAGTGATAACAATGCAGGTATAACAGACAGACAATAACTTTGTATAATATTAACGTTTACCCCCCGGGTGGAATTGAAGAGTCGCATAGTGTGGGGTCTCCTCAGTCTGTCAGTGGAGCAGGATGGTGACAGCAGTCTGTCACTGAAGCTGCTCCTCTGTCTGGAGATGATCCTGTTCAGTGGATGCAGTGGATTTTCCACTATTGACAGGAGCCTGCTCAGCGCCCGTCACTCTGCCACAGATGTCAAACTATCCAGCTGTGTGCCTACAATAGAGTCTGCCTTCCTCATCAGTTTGTCCAGGCGTGATGCATCCCTCTTCTTTATGCTGCCTCCCCATAACACCACCGCGTAGAAGAGGGCACTCTCCACAACCGCCTGATAGAACATCTTCAGCATCTTATTGCAGATGTTGAAGGACGCCAGCCTTCTAAGGAAGTATAGTTGGCTATGACCTCTCTTACACAGAGCATCAGTATTGGCAGACCAGTCCAATTTGTCATCCAGCTGCACTCCCAGGTATTTATAGGTCTGCACCCTGTGCACAGTCACCTCAGATGATCATGGGGTCCATGAGGGGCCTGGGCCTCCTAAAATCCACCACCAGCTCCTTGGTTTTGCTGGTGTTCAGGTGTAGGTGGTTTGAGTCGCACCATTTAACAAAGTCTTTGATTAGTTTCCTATACTCCTCCTCCTGCCCACTCTTGATGCAGCCCACGATAGCAGTGTCGTCTGCAAACTTTTGCACGTGGCAGGACTCCGAGTTGTATTGGAAGTCCGCTGTATATAGGCTGAACAGGACCAGAGAAAGTACAGTCCCCTTCGGCGCTACTATGTTGCTGACCACCATGTCAGACCTGCAGTTACCGAGACGCACATACTGAGGTCTGTCTGTAAGATTGTCCACGATCCATGGCACCAGGTGTGAATCTACTCCCATCTCAGTCAGCTTGTCCCTAAGGAGCAGAGGTTGGATGGTGTTGAAGGCGCTAGAGAAGTCCAGAAACATAATTCTTACTGCACCACTGCCTCTGTCCAAGTGGGAGAGGGATCGGTGTAGCATATAGATAATGGCATCCTCTGCTCCCACCTTCTCCTGGTATGCGAACTACAGAGGGTCGAGGGTGTGGCGGACCTGTGGCCTCAGGTGGTGAAGCAGCAGCCTCTCCATGGTCTTCATCACATGTGACATCAGAGCAACAGGCCAGAAGTCATTCAGCTCACTAGGACGTGGTACCTTTGGGACTGGGGTGATGCAAGGCTCAGGTTGAAGATACGCTGTAGAGGACTCCCCAGCTCCAACGCACAGGCCTTCAGCAGTCGTGGCAATACTCCATCTGGACCCGCTGCTTTGCTGGCACGAAGTCTCCTCAGCTCTCTGCTTACCTGGGCTTTTGTAATTGTGGGTTGAGGGAAACTCTCTCCTATGCTGGTATCAGCTGAAGAATGGGTGGTGGGTGCAGTACTCTGAGGTGAGAGTGGGTTAGGGTGGTCAAACCTGTTGAAGAAGTTGTTCATCTGGTTTGCTCTTTCCACGTCTCTCTCAATGGTGGCACCCTGCTTCGAACGGCAGCCAGTGATGATCTTTATCCAATCCCACACTTCCTTCATGCTGTTATTCTGTAACTTCTGCGCCAGCTTTCTCCTGTACTGCTCCTTCGCCGCCCTGAGCTGGACTTGGAGTTCCTTCTGCACGTGCTTGAGCTCATGCTGATCACCGTCTTTAAAAGCTCTTTTCTTCTGGTTCAAAAGGCCCTTGATGTCACTTGTAATCCATGGCTTGTTGTTAGCATAGCAGAGTACAGCTCTTACTGGAACTACAATGTCCATACAGAAGTTGATGTAGTCAGTAGTGCAGTCAACAACCTCCTCAATGTTCTCACTATGTCACCCCAGCAGTATATCCCAGTCTGTAGTTCCAAATCAGTCTCAGAGCCTGCTCTGCCTCAGGGGACCACTTACTGAATGAGCGTGTGGTTGTAGGTAGCGCCTTCACTCTTGGTTTTTTAGTGAGGCTGAAGCAGAACCAGGTTATGATCTGCTTTCCCAAGCGCAGGCAGCGGGGTGGCGCTGTATGCATCTTTAATGTTTGCATACAGTAGGTCAATAGTCCTGTTTCCCCAGGTGTTACAATCCATATACTAGGAGAAGGCAGGTAATGTTTTGTCCAGCGTCACATGGTTAAAGTCTCCAGCGATTAGCACAAGCGCCTCAGGGTGCTGTGTTTGTAACTTAGCAGCCTCAGAATGTATGTCACCCGCTGTCTCAGCGTTCGCCCGAGGAGGGATGTAAACAATAGCAGCAATCACATGTCCAAACTCTGTGGGCAAGTAATAGGGACGCAAACTTACGGCCAACAGTTCGATGTCCCTGCAGCAAGTGGAGATTTTAACGTTTACATGTCCAGAGTTGCACCACTTTGTATTGACATAGAGAGCGACTCCCTCTCCTTTCTTCTTCCTGCAGGTATTTGCGTCTCTGTCTGCTCTAACTGTGCTAAACCCGGGTAGCTCCACGTTAGCATCTGGGATGGTAGTCGTTAGCCACGTTTCACTAAAACACAGCAAGCTGCATTCTCTGTAGGTCCTGACATTTTTCACCTGCACAGCCAGTTCGCAGATCTTATTTTGTAGTGAGTTCACATTTCCCAGGATCACAGAAGGCACCAAAGGTTTGTAGTTCCACTTTGTCGCTAGACGCTTGGCTTTTATCTTAACGCCGACTCTGCTGCCCCGATACCGCCTTCTTACCTCATCAGGTAAATAGGGAACCACACTAATATTTACTGTAGTTCAGTGGACTAGGGTGCCTATTGTAAAATATATGTTGTTTAGGTGTATCAAAAATATTAAGTTTTATTTTACATAGCTTGAAATATTTTATTTATTTAATTTATTTTTTACCTTTTTCAGTACAGCAGTAATCTGCAGAAGATCGATCCGGATCATTTAATTGCTCTTGTGACTGAGGTTATTCCAATGAATTCCTGCCTGGTGTTTTGCCCAACCAAAAAGAATTGTGAAAATGTGGCGGAAATGATCTGCAGATACCTCAAAAAGTATACTTGTTTAACTTTGTGATTTTTTGATGTGGTTCTTAAAGCTTGTGCAGTATGATCCAAACTGATTGGCAAATACATTCCTGTCGGATTGTACTGTGTTCCATATTGTTCATAAGTGATTTCAGAAGAATATACAAGAAATGTTTATCTAAGATCAGGTAGATAATTTTAAGTGAATGAATTATTCCAAATAGAAGCTGAACTGCTTAAATTGGTTACATTACATTTGTGTATAAGTTTGTAGTTGTATATTTATAATTGTCCGCAAAGGTTTGCTCAAACCTACTCTTACAGTTTACAAGAATTTCCAAATATAAAGGCATTGTATGACATACAAATATGTAACTGCAATTCATAATTACTATTTTATTAGACTTTTTGCCAACTTAAAATAATGAACCTTGGACTATATGATATGCACAAACATTTGGGTACCTTGTTGGTAAGTGACAACATTTTCGGTTGCAAGCTTTTCTATTCTCAAAAGTGGTGTCCGTGTCAAATCTTCAGAGTGTCACTAATACAGTGGTGTGAAAAACTATTTGCCCCCTTCCTGATTTCTTATTCTTTTGCATGTTTGTCACACAAAATGTTTCTGATCATCAAACACATTTAACCATTAGTCAAATATAACACAAGTAAACACAAAATGCAGTTTTTAAATGATGGTTTTTATTATTTAGGGAGAAAAAATCCAAACCTACATGGCCCTGTGTGAAAAAGTAATTGCCCCCTGAACCTAATAATTGGTTGGGCCACCCTTAGGAGCAATAACTGCAATCAAGCGTTTGCGATAACTTGCAATGAGTCTTTTACAGCGCTCTGGAGGAATTTTGGCCCACTCATCTTTGCAGAATTGTTGCAATTCAGCTTTATTTGAGGGTTTTCTAGCATGAACCGCCTTTTTAAGGTCATGCCATAGCATCTCAATTGGATTCAGGTCAGTACTTTGACTAAGCCACTCCAAAGTCTTCATTTTGTTTTTCTTCAGCCATTCAGAGGTGGATTTGCTGGTGTGTTTTGGGTCATTGTCCTGTTGCAGCACCCAAGATCGCTTCAGCTTGAGTTGACGAACAGATGGCCAGACATTCTCCTTCAGGATTTTTTGGTAGACAGTAGAATTCATGGTTCCATCTATCACAGCAAGCCTTCCAGGTCCTGAAGCAGCAAAACAACCCCAGACCATCACACTACCACCACCATATTTTACTGTTGGTATGATGTTCTTTTTCTGAAATGCTGTGTTCCTTTTACGCCAGATGTAACGGGACATTTGCCTTCCAAAAAGTTCAACTTTTCTCTCATCAGTCCACAAGGTATTTTTCCAGAAGTCTTGGCAATCATTGAGATGTTTCTTAGCAAAATTGAGACGAGCCCTAATGTTCTTTTTGCTTAACAGTGGTTTGCGTCTTGGAAATCTGCCATGCAGGCCGTTTTGCCCAGTCTCTTTCTTATGGTGGAGTCGTGAACACTGACCTTAATTGAGGCAAGTGAGGCCTGCAGTTCTTTAGACGTTGTCCTGGGGTCTTTTGTGACTTCTCGCATGAGTCGTCTCTGCAATTTTGGTCGGCCGGCCACTCCTGGGAAGGTTCACCACTGTTCCATGTTTTTGCCATTTGTGGATAATGGCTCTCACTGTGGTTTGCTGGAGTCCCAAAGCTTTAGAAATGGCTTTATAACCTTTACCAGACTGATAGATCTCAATTACTTCTGTTCTCATTTGTTCCTGAATTTCTTTG
Organism: Polypterus senegalus; assembly: GCF_016835505.1. NCBI lineage: Eukaryota > Metazoa > Chordata > Cladistia > Polypteriformes > Polypteridae > Polypterus > Polypterus senegalus. The sequence continues at coordinate 182,803,107 of NC_053160.1, forward strand.
GATCTTGGCATGATGTCTAGCTTTTGAGGTGCTTTTGGTCTACTTCTCTGTGTCAGGCAGCTCCTATTTAAGTGATTTCTTGATTGAAACAGGTGTGGCAGTAATCAGGCCTGGGGGTGGCTACGAAATTGAACTCAGGTGTGATACACCACAGTTAGGTGATTTTTTTAACAAGGGGGCAATTACTTTTTCACACAGGGCCATGTAGGTTTGGATTTTTCTCTCCCTAAATAATAAAAACCATCATTTAAAAACTGCATTTTGTGTTTCCTTGTGTTATATTTGACTAATGGTTAAATGTGTTTGATGATCAGAAACATTTTGTGTGACAAACATGCAAAGGAATAAGAAATCAGGAAGGGGGCAAATAGTTTTTCACACCACTGTATTTAGTTCAGTGGTCTAGGGTGCCTATTGTAAAATATTAACATCCTTTACTATAAGTATTCTAAGGTATATTTGGATCCTGCCTTTGAAACATCTTACTGGGTTCAGTTTCTTTATGACTCTGTATTGTAATAGCTTACTTTATTAATATATAATTGAATACATTCATCTACCCCATTCCTCAGTATTTCCTGTAGCACAGGTTGCTCCAAAAACTCAAATCATTAAAAAAAAAATACTTCCTTTCTCCAGATCCAGCATCCAGGGTACAAATCCTAGGCTTGATCTTTTTTTGCCAAAGTCTTCTCCCAGTACCCCGGTTTTTCTCCCACATTCCCAATGACATACATTTTAGATTAATTGAGGGCTATAAATTGGGAGCAGTGAAACTGAGTGTGGGACGTGTACATAGATATGAATTGGCATACTTTCTGGAGTAGTTTGCATGCTCACTATGACCTTATTAGAGTTATAGGGGCTTGACAAAATGTATATACAGTACATTGCTTTGCAACCTCCACCACCATAACCTATCATCTGTGTCGTCAAAAATTTTGATCTCCAGTTTTCAATGGATCTTGACGTTTTACGGTTCCCTGATACTGAAACATCGATATCTCGATGATGTGTTGTAACAGATTCTTGAGGATAGCCTGGAGCTAAAAAAACTAGACAGAAAATTACCAAACTCAAAACTTGAGCCTGTTATGATCTGACAATGTGCTGATTACTTTTTGAGCCAAATCGTACAAGAGAAAGAGGCAGTCCAGAGCAGGGGTCGCCAACTCCTCTCCTGGAGGACCACCGTTGCTGCAGGTTTTCATTCTAACCCTTTTTTTTTTTAATGAGTGGCCTGTTTGTGCTACTAATTAACTTCTTGTGAATTTGTTTTAATTGAATTGCTTTTTTAAGATTTGTTCCCCTGAATTTCTTCATTGTTCTTCTGAATTGCTTCATTTCTTTCCTTAAATGGCACCCAAACAGAAATGAAATGTAAGGCGAGTGAGCAAACAGAAGACCAACTAAGTCAGGGCCTCAAACTCCAACCAATTTCACTCCACCCAGCTGCTTAATGAGGTGCCGAGTCTTGTCATTAATTAAACTTGTTCTTTAATTCCATGACTTGTTGCTGCTCTCATTATCCAATAGCAGACATTTCTGAAATTGTTGATTTTCTCTTTTTTAAAGGCACTGTTAAAATGTTTTGTGGACCTGAGCAGATCAGCATTCCTGAGACCTTCATCTTTCTTTAATTTCAGATATTGTATGATGGACACCAGTTGTTTTGGTTCATTTTGTATCTCATTATTGTTTGGCTGCTAATTAAGGAAAAAGAAACAATTAAGGGGTCTGAGTCTTCAAGAGCAAGTCAATTAAATTTAGTTCAAAAGAAGTTAATTAGCAACAAAAACAGGTCACTCGTTAAGAAAAGGTTTAGAATGAAAACCTGCAGCCACGGTGGTCCTCCAGGACCGGAGTTGGTGACCCCTGCTCTAGAAGAGCCCTCAAATACTGTAATTCTGCAATTAATTATGAATTCTTCTCATCAGTTGCTATCGTAATGACCTCTATTATGATCAAAAAGATCAGCATCAGATCGGTAAATAATTAATAATTAAATGTTGTAGAATAGTTTGGGTAACTTGGCTCCGAGGGCGCAAAGCCTACTGAGATACACATCTGAATTTTTTTTCTAATAGTCTCCATACCAGTCAATCAGGGTTGTAGTAGCTGTTAAAACTGCAAAGTGAAAACATGTTCTTAGTATTATCGTTAATTGCTACTTGTGCCATTGTTTGATATTGGATATTTATTTCCTGTTCATTTACTAAATGTTATAGACCGATAGTCTTTTTAAAAAATTGATTAGTATCTGAACAATCAGCTCTTTTTAACAACATAGTTTAATCAGAGCAGATGTGATTTGAAGTGTTGTTTTGATAGACTTAACTAATTGGTAATAATAATAGTAAAAAAAAAATTCATGTCTTTCTAACATTAATTTCTTTTCTTCTTAGAGATTTTGTAATGCACAAAAAGAATGAAAAGACACGTCTCTTAGATGAAATTAAGAGCACTGGAAACGGCAGTATCTGTTCAACTCTGAAGAGGATCATTCCGTATGGGTTAGCATATCACCACAGCGGTCTTACTAATGATGAAAGGAAGCTGATTGAAGAAGCATATGCAAGTGGGGTGCTTTGTCTCCTGACCTGTACGTCTACTTTAGCTGCTGGAGTAAACCTTCCTGCACGGAGGTCAGTCAATAATGAAACGTTTCTGTTATTTTTTGCCTTTTAATGTAGGTTTTTTTTCTGATAAGCTCAAACATCCATATTATGAAATATCTCAAGTTAGCTGGATTGGCAACTCTAAATTGGGCCTACTGTGTGTTTGTGTGTGTGTGAGCGTATTCACCCTGCAGTGGACTGGCGCTTTGTTCAGGGATTGTTCCAGCCTTGCTCCCAGTGCTTTCTGGGATAAGCTCCAGCTTCTCTGTGTCCCTGATCAGGATTAAGTGGGCTTAGAAAATGGTATGGTATTATGTAATATCTATCACAACTGTTTATCAACAGATGTTTGTTTATGTCATTCTGTAGCTAACTATATACAGTGCTTGAAAAAAAAATAATAAAAAAAATAAAAGACAATTCAAAAGTAATAAGTCTGAAATGTTATATGGTATACAGTGGATCCAGAAAGCATTCAGACCCTTTGACTTTCAATAATCCATAATGACAAAGTGAAGTCATGTTTTTAGAAGGGTTTACAAATTTATTAAAAATCCAAAACTGAAATCTCTCATTTATGCAAGTATGCAGACCCTTCACTGTGACACTTTAAATCTAAGGTTCCCAACGGGGGCGATACCGCCCACCGGTGGGCGCTGTAGAAATCTAAAGAGGCATTTTTGGTCCAAGACATATTAAGGGTTAGGGTTAGGCACCGCCCCCTTGAGCAATACTTGCAAGAACGCGTTGAAAAGTTTGATTAATGCTAAAAATTATCGAATGCATATTTCAACCAATCATTCTAAATGTTCATTAAGAAAGACCCGTCCGTATTAAATAGTAGGTATTGGTACATTATATTTACAAGTTTGCACAAGTAATACATTCTCAGATCATGCAAGTCCTTACAAGATTAATGCACTTGTAAAGGAGCGAATGTCTGCATGCTTTGACAGATTCATTGAACATTACTATAAATATGTGAGAAGTTTTTTTATCAATACCAGATTGTTTCGGAATTCCTTAAGAGCAAGTGTAAACCTAAAATTACAGTGCAGTACCTACAGATAACATTCAAAGGAAAACCTACTTGGCTTGGCTACACGCCAGTCACTTCATGTCTCTGCCACTCTTGTATGTGGATTTCACTTTGACCAAACATCCATCCATCCATTATCCATCCTGCTATATGCTAATGACAGGGTCACGGGGCCCTGTTGGAGCCAATCTCAACCAACACAGGGCGCAGGACACACACACTAGGGACAATTTAGGATCGCCATTGCACCTAACCTGCATGTCTTTGGACTGTGGGAGTAAACCGGTGCACCCAGAGAAAACCAACGCAGACACGGGGAGGACATGCAAACTCCATGCAGGGAGGACCTGGGAAGCGAACCCAGGTCTCCTAACTATGAGGCAGCAGTGCTAGCCACTGCGCCACCGTGCCACCCTTTCACCAAACAACATATCTTTTAATTCTCGCAGATATGCCTCTTCATTGGGAAGAAGCACTACTTTTTCCTGATGGCAACACGAATTAGACGATCTACAAGTCTCCCATCATCATATTTAGCCGAAAGAGGATTTAGCATGGTCAACAATCTATTAACAAAGAAAAGAAAGATTGTCAATAGTAGGATGCGGCAATTTAAGATTGCTGATGATAAAAATGGCACCAAACATCTAAAAATTAGTGTCATGACACCAAGCTCAGCCCTCTCACTAATAATATTATATTCATTTTTTTTTAATAATATATATTTTTTTAATCATACTTTTAGCAATACACTAATATTGTTAATATCTTCTAATACAATAATTTTTAAAATCTGTCCTTGTTTTTCAATATATAGTATAATATAGTTCACCCAAGGGGGGCACTATCGAAACTCTTTTTGAAAAAGGCGGCTCTGACCCAAAAAAGACTGGGATCCTATGCTGTAAATTGTGTTCATATCCATCCCGTTTGCTTTACTTCTCCTTGAGATGTTTCTGGAGTCCACCTGTGGCAAACGGAATTGCTTGAACGTGATTTAGAAAGGCAAACGTGTCCCTGTGTATATGAGGTCCAACAGTTCACAGCCATAAAGTCCAAGGAACTCTCTGTAGACGTCTGTGATCAGATTGTGGTGAGGCATTGATCAGGGTAAGGGGCACTCCCTAAAGTTGGCTAATCTTCTGTGTGGTTTCAACTAAACACTCAATTATCAGCTTCATGGAAACAAGCAAAGGAAATGCTGTAGACCAGTGGTGAGCAACGTCGGTCCTAGACGGCCGCATTGGCTGCAGGTTTTTGTTCTAGCCAAGTCTCTTAATGAGAAGCCAGTTGTTGCAGATAAAGCACTCATTGCTGAAGTGCCATTTTTCTGCTTCATTTTAGTTGTTTCTCCTGTTATGATTTCAAACCCTTAATTTGCCTTTTTTAGCCTTTAACAGCTGCAGTCCCTGTTTTTAGAGGCAACTTATTAGCAAAAAGATGCAAATGACACAGGAACCAGCAGTTCTCCGTCCAGTCTGTTTCAGTTTACACCTGCTTGTGTTCATCTTGAACTATTTGTTTTAATAAAATACTGAAAAGGAAACTGAAGAGAAAAAAGTGAAGGACTGAAAATTATTCATTTGTTGTAGGCTTCCAGGGCGGCATGGTGGTGCAGTGATAGCGCTGTTGCCTGTTAGGAAACCTGGGTTCACTTCCTGGGTCCTCCCTGCGTGGAGTTTGCATGTTCTCCCCGTGTCTGCGTGGGTTTCCTCCCACAGTCCAAAGACATGCCAGTTAGGTGAATTGGCGATCCTAAATTGTCCCAAATGTCTGCTTGGTGTGTGGGTGTGTTTGGACTGGCGCCCTGCCCGGGTTTTGTTCCAGCCTTGCACCCTGTGCTGGCTGGGATTGGCTCCAGCAGACCCCCATGACCCTGTGTTAGGATATAACGGGTTGGACAACGACTGACTTCCAATCAGTTGGATGATATTTTAGAAAGGAAAAAAATCAATGACATTGCAGACCACTAAGAAGACATACAAAAATGAAATAAAGTCTGTTATTGGCAAGGATTGGTTTCTAATTAAGCAACTGGATTAGAACAAAAATTTGTAGCCCCTGCGGCCCTCTAGGACCAATGTTTTCACTCCTGCTCTAGACCGTAGGTTCTTAAACTATGGGTTGTTGCCGGTTGCCGCCTTTTGGGTTATGACTCACCTTTGTATCCAGAAGCAAAGTGTCACATACGGTTTGCAAACAGTTTCACGATGGGTCTCCACGGGCAGTTTAAGAAGTTGACAAAGATCTGCTATGACGGTGTGTGGCGATTCTCCAAGGGGGACTCCTCCAGTGACTGTCTCCAGCTTTTTTCCAAGTGGAGAAAAAACTGAGAGTCGTCATGGGCTGGATCTCGAAGACACTAAGAAGGGTTGCAAGAAAAAAATAGTTTAAGAAACATTGCTCTAAACTATAAGAAGTGAACTGCTTACATTTAATTACTTAAAGTAATATTGCACTGATGCTTTGTGTTTGTCAGGGTTATTCTGCGTTCGCCTTATGTTGCCAAAGACTTCCTGAAAAGAAGTCAGTATAAGCAGATGATAGGAAGAGCAGGTCGAGCAGGTATCGATACCTCTGGGGAGAGCATTCTTATTTTACAAGCAAAGGACAAGTTGCTGGTAAGTGATTAATTTTTTTTGTTATGTTCACCAGGCCAAATCGTCATATTGTGCTGATTAGATTCAGTTTTTCTACTACAAGTGTTGTTTGTACTTTTTTTTTAATTTTATGTATTTACATGAATAAACATACATGATATGTAGTGATTGGACTAGCACTATAAAAAAATTGATGACTTGTAATTATTTTTGCCTTGACCACAATTTTTGTGTATTTGTTTAACATTCCGCTATTCAGTTATGAACGCAACAAACACACCGTGCTGCTGTTTTGTGAAATGTGTGCTTTTATTAAGTACGCATTTAAGAAAATAAAAGCTGTAAAAATACAACCTATTAAAATGAAACATAAAATGTATCCAAAAATAGCATAACTTAAATCTGTGCCATGTTATGTAAGAGGAAACCTTTGAAAGCTCTAACAATCCTGTTTACCTGAGATAAATAAGTATGAAACACTGCCGTTTTCTGAATATGCAATGTTCTGGCATGGATGAATTAGATGTTAGAAGTAAAAGGATGTTTGTCGTATGTGAATGGCCTTTTTTGTTATACACTTGTTTTTCAAAAGAGAGGAACACATACATTTTATGTTTGTTGTAGTGCTGGGCGGTATGACCAAAATTCTATATCACGGTATTTTTCAAAATTATGCCAGTTTCACGGTATTCAACGTTATTTTTTTCCCATGAATGAGTGGATGTTAAGCACATTTTCCACTTCAATTACTGCCGTAGACTGGCTAAGAATAACCTATTCCACTGTCATGAGAATTGTACTTTGTACATTTTTAATGTACAAAATACTCAAGTATTAATACAGGTTTGCATGGCCCCGTAAGGGGATAGTTTTCAAGGGGGTGGCATTAATCACATTGCATGACAGTTGCAGTCAAAATCTAGAACCTTTTTATTGAACAAATTTTGCAAACAACTTAAACTATAATTTTGACAACATATTTTCCACCATCCAAAGGGGCATTTAGACTTAGTAAAATATCCAGAGGTGCTTGTCAAAAGTTGTATTGCTCCGAACATGTCTTAGAAAAGGAATAAATAGTAAATATTTTTTTGAAAACCAACATTTTCTGTTAATGTTAACAATCTCTGTCCACTGACACTTTAGCTGTATGGATTGTAATGGCGTTGGTTATCTCGATCCACTGCTTCCTTTTTTTGTCATAGGCAGTACCTCTAGCAAACACGTCTATAAGTGACGTCTGACTCGAGTGTCCTCCAGCTTTTTCAGTTTTACCTGAGGACGTGGATGGTGCCAATCTTAGTTCCATTCATTCATGGCATTTCAAAGAATGTTTACGGCTAAGGTGGTGCAGCAAATTGCTTGTGTTGACAACTTTAGCTTGACAGCACTTGCAGTAAATAGTTGTTTAGTCCACATCCGACCTTTTAAAACCAAAGTATCTCCAGACAACAACAGACACGACTCCATTTTCCGGCAAAAGTTGTTCTGTGTCATCTTGTTCAACTTTATTGTCTGCTGCAGCTTCAGTTTTTGAATGTTCTCTGTCCATTTTCACCGCTCAATGCCTCCACTAACGCATGTACTCCGTTGCATGCCTGTTTAGCGGTGTAGCAGTGAAAAAGGTCCCTCCTTAAACAGTTTTCCGCTGCGCCATGTTCCGAACGTTGTTTAGGCTATTTAAACTGGTGTTGCAGTATAAGAAAAATCCATATCATAACAAAAATAAAAAACAGTTTTCGGTATGAACCAGTATACCTCCCAGCACTAGTTTGTTGGCCCAAAATCAGCATAACCTAACTGAACATAATGGAGATGTATACATTAATTGAAGACCAGACTGTCATCCATATTTTACATGACTTCTAATTCTCCTGTGACTATTCCTGCATAAGCCACAGGAATGCAATATACTGCATATTGTACGTGGAAAGCATTGTAACAGGTACAAAATGTTAACTACAGATTTCTGGACAAGGTTTGACCAGTTTCCTAGAAATCTCTATTTGTTTTTATGCCTATGTGTGTCTCTGACTGTGAGTTGCCAGTCATAATACCTCAGAAATGAATCCTTCGACCTGAATGCTGCTTATAGATATTACTAGCAAAATATCTGCGGTTCGCAGCGGAGAAGAAGTGTGTTAAAGAAGTTATAAAAAAGAAAGGGAAACATTTTAAAAATAACGTAACATTTGCTTTCTATTCGTTTGCATAAGCACAGTCCTTCACCAGCAATTATTTAATGTTAGCTCAGACCCGGCACTTAAAAGTTTCTGTTGCACTTTTGCTGAGTTTGTGCCAAACACTAGTCTATTCCTGACCATCTCATTTTCATTTGCATAAGCACAGTCCTTCACCAGCAATTGTAACTCCGTTACAAAGTGACCCAAAGTCTCGTTTATATCTCGTGTCTTCTCATTAAACTTGTATCTTGCGAATATCGTATTCGTCGTAGGCATGACAAACGCCAGCGGCAGCGTGTCTATAAACTTAATTTAAACTTACGGTTTACACCGTGCTTTGTTTCCGCAGTAGCTGCACTTATGAATATGCTTGTATGCGTCACTCGCTTCATATTCTTTTGCTGCCTTCTCACTTGTGTAATCGCGTTTTTGTTCAGCTCTCTTTGGAGCTCTTCCTTGTTCTCTACGAACTGCGGTCACAGTCAGTTCACGTGAGCGCTCTCTTGTGTGATCTTGCGATGTCCACAGCTTTATTTAATGTTAGCTAAGACCCGGCACTTAAAAGTTTCTCGCTACAGCAATTTTAACTCCGTTACAAAGTGATCCAAAGTCTCGTTTATACCTCGTGTCTTCTCGTTACACTTGTATCTCGCGAATATCGTATTCGTCGTAGGCATGACAAACGCCAGCAGCAGCGTGTCTATAAACTTAATTTAAACTTACGGTTTACACCGTGCTTTGTTTCCGCAGTAGCTGCACTTATGAATATGCTTGTATGCGTCACTCGCTTCATATTCTTTTGCTGCCTTCTCAATTGTGTAATGCGTTTTTTGTTCAGCTCTCTTTGGAGCTCTTCCTTGTTCTCTACGAACTGCGTTCACAGTCAGTTCACGTGAGCCGCTCTCTTGTGTGATCTTGCGATGTCCACAGCTTTATTTAATGTTAGCTAAGACCTGGCACTTAAAAGTTTCTCGCTACAGCAATTTTAACTCCGTTACAAAGTGATCCAAAGTCTCGTTTATACCTCGTGTCTTCTCGTTACACTTGTATCTCGCGAATATCGTATTCGTCGTAGGCATGACAAACGCCAGCAGCAGCGTGTCTATAAACTTAATTTAAACTTACGGCTTACACCGTGCTTTGTTTCCGCAGTAGCAGCACTTATGAATATGCTTGTATGCGTCACTCGCTTCATATTCTTTTGCTGCTTTCTCAATTGTGTAATGCATTTTTTGTTCAGCGCTCTTTGGAGCTCTCCCTTGTTCTCTATGTACTGCGGTCACAGTCAGTTCACGTGAGCCGCCCTCTTGTGTGATCTTGCGATGTCCACGGCTTTATTTAATGTTAGCTAAGACCCGGCACTTAAAAGTTTCTCTCGCACTTTCGCTGAGTTTGTGCCAAACACTAGACCATCTCATTTTCGTTTGCATAAGCACAGTCCTTCACTCGCGAATATTTACCTTATATGGGCAAAATAAGTGCGGTTCGCAGCGGAGAAAAAGTGTGTTAAAGAAATTATAAAAAAGAAAGGGAAACATTTTAAAAATAACGTAACATTTGCTTTCTATTCGTTTGCATAAGCACAGTCCTTCACCAGCAATTATTTAATGTTAGCTCAGACCCGGCACTTAAAAGTTTCTGTCGCACTTTTGCTGAGTTTGTGCCAAACACTATTCTATCCCTGACCATCTCATTTGCATTTGCATAAGCACAGTCCTTCACCAGCAATTGTAACTCCGTTACAAAGTGACCCAAAGTCTCGTTTATACCTCGTTTCTTCTCGTTAAACTTGTATCTCTCGAATATTGTATTCGTCGTAGGCATGACAAACACCAGCGGCAGCGTGTCTATGAACTTAATTTAAACTTACGGTTTACACCGTGCTTTGTTTCCGCAGTAGCTGCACTTATGAATATACTTGTATGCGTCACTCGCTTCATATTCTTTTGCTGCCTTCTCAATTGTGTAATGCATTTTTTGTTCAGCGCTCTTTGGAGCTCTTCCTTGTTCTCTGTGTACTGCGTTCACAGTCAGTTCATGTGAGCCGCTCTCTTGTGTGATCTTGCGATGTCCACAGCTTTATTTAATGTTAGCTAAGACCCGGCACTTAAAAGTTTCTCTCGCACTTTCGCTGAGTTTGTGCCAAACACTAGACCATCTCATCTTCGTTTGCATAAGCACAGTCCTTCATTCGCGAATATTTACCTTATATGGGCAGGCACTCAATTACGTGGGAGGCGTGATGATGCGGGACGCAACTCCTCCTCACACGGCGACCGAGCTACAGGCTATGGCCATATATATGGTCGAAAGTAGGTTCCAGTTATGACTGTTACGCGTAGAATCTAGAAATGAAACCTACCTAAGTAAGCTGTAAGGAATGAGCCTGTAAAATTTCAGCCTTCCACCTACACCGGAAGTTGGAGAATTAGTGATGAGTGAGTGAGTCAGTGAGGACTTTGCCTTTTATTAGTATAGATTAGAAGTTTACTGTATGAGTTTTGCTAAACAATTTTAGCAGGAGAGATTTTGGTCAGGGACCAGAAGAAGAAACATAAGTCAAATGCCAAGCCATGTTCAAAAACCGGAAAAGGAGACCGATCTGTCATCAAACCAGGAATGAAACCCCAAATCCGTAGTGGCTACATCAAAGTAAAGACCAGTTAATGTGACAGGGTCAAAAATTTTAGCTTTGAATTTTCAATAAATGCATATGTTTAAGGGAACACGAATTGACTACTTTTAGAGTGATGTATGTCTATGGGTGGAGATGCGAGTCTGTGGACACAATTAGTCAAACAAGGATCACTTGATCCAAATTTAATGTGCCACAGTTAATAGCAGTGTAAAATGTGAGAAGTCTATTGATTTTGGGCAAAATCACTCCTGCAGATTTCGATCTACAGATATACAGTAAGTAGACTGCAGGTATAAATAAAGGGAAGTTAAAGTGACAGGGTCAAAATTTTGATTAAATGCACATGTTCAGGGGTCTCCGAACAGGATTTGACTACTTTTTGGAGTTCTGTATGTCTGTGAGTAAAGAAGTAAGTCTGTGGATACAATAACTCCAAACAGAATCCCTCAACTTGCCACAGCAATGTAAAGTGCTATAAGTCAACTGATTTTGAGCCAAATCACGGTATTAGATTTTATACTACAGAAATTAGTTTTGTGTATATAAATAATAATATAACTAATATAAATAATATTTTTGTGTTTTTTGCACAAATTTTGGGCCCAGTGTTGCACAATTGAGAAGAAAGAGTATAAGTGTTCACAACATGTCAACATTTCATTCCAATGTTAGCAGTGTGGGCGGCACAGTGGGTAGCACAGCTGCCTCACAGGAGACCCAGATTCGCTTCCCAGGTCCTCCCTGCGTGGAGTTTGCATGTTCTCCCCGTGTCTGCGTGGGTTTCCTCCCACAGTCCAAAGACATGCAGGTTAGGTGCACTGGTGATTCTAAATTGTCCCTAGTGTGTGCTTGGTGTGTGTGTGTCTGTGTGTCCTGTGGTGGGCTGGCGCCCTGCCCGGGGTTTGTTTCCTGCCTTGCACCCTGTGTTGGCTGGGATTGGCTCCAGCAGACCACCGTGACCCTGCAGTTAGGATATAGCGGGTTGGTTAACAGATGGATGGATGTTTGCAGTGTTTTGTTGCTAAAACCTCCAGCTTTATATAGGGAAAGTCATATGCTACAAACCTCACATTTGTTTTTATTTTATCTTTACTCTTTTTATAATAGTGTAAAAAATAAATTAAAAATAATAATAGTAATAATAATAAATAATAATAATAATAATAATAATAATATTATAATAATAATAATAATAATAAATTCAATAGAGGCAATACTTTTTGAGTCAGCAAGCAGCCTGGTACATTGACATCTGAATTTCTGTGGAACAGAGTATAATGTCCTTTTTCAAAGCAAAACAGATTAGCTACTGTATGTGCACTCCCAACAGCCTCTCCATCAAACCACAAATTCTCCTTCTGTTAAAGAAAGTTTGCTTTAGTTTTAAACTTTTTATAATAAAGTAGACAGTCTGAGGCTTTGTCATCACCACTACTTCCACTTTCTCTCATGATTCTACTTAGAAGGGCTTCAGCACAGGCTGTTCATGACCTCTTAGAATGGTCTTTGATGTCATTATCAGAATAAGTATGTGTTATTACCAAGTGACAATCATGGTATGGGCTCCATCGGTATTTAAAAGCAGAAGTAACATGTTTATTCAAACATCTATCTCTGTACTGTATACCCATTTTTAACACATTTATCCATTATAGACATGGGGGACACTGAGTAAAAGCAGGCAGCCAGCCCACCACATTGCAAAGTCATCTATACATATGTGAATGTACTATTTCTCTACTGCTGCTACAGTGGAAGAATAATTTTAGGTTAGTATCTTAAAGAAATAGCATAAAGGGTTAATACATGTCAGAAACCTTTTCAGGCATATCAGGAAACTAGATAAAGGTCAAGTGAACAACAGAGACAAAAATGTACTAAAGGATGACTAAGAGATCAGGTGACCTGTGTTCAACAAGACTTGACAGTTGTTATATACACAGAAATTTCAAGGTTGGTTGCTCAATCCAAAGAGTTTAAGAAGAACCAAAATGTATCAAAATAGACTTTTATTTTATATAGATCATTTGGGTGTAAACCAATGAACCAACCAGAGTAAATTTGTGTATCGATTGACACTGTTTTGTAAATTTAGTTGTTAATAAAATAGGCCTACACCTTTAATATTTGACCATTCTGATCCTGCTGTAGAAGAATGCTCCCTGTTCAAGCATTAGCTGAAGAGTAAGAAATGATGCAGATGGACAACCTTTTCTCCTGCCTGAGTACTGATTTGTCCTGTTAGAGGATAAGTTTCTTTCTTTAATTAAGATGTTGATTTCTACCTCACTACATGGACAGTTAGCCCAGAACTGGCATCTTTGGGAAGTGTGAAGAATACCAGTGTGCCTAAAATAAAAATACATGCATACATGGGGAGAATGTGGAAACTATGCACAAGCAGTGACCCTGTCCAAGATATGAACTAATGACTCTAACTATATCAGGGTTTCTTAAACTTTTTAAAATTACAACCCAATATCCATCCATCTATCCATTATCCAACCCGCTATATCCTAACTACAGGGTCATGCGGGTCTGCTGGAGTCAATCCCAGCCAACGCAGGGCGCAAGGCAGGGAACCAACCCCAGGCAGGGCACGAGCCCACCTCAGGGCGCGCACACACACACACCAAGTACATACTAGGGACAATTTAGGATCGCCAATGCACCTAACCTGCATGTCTTTGGACTGTGGGAGGAAACCCACGCAGACACGGGGAGAACATGCAGACTCCACGCAGGAAGGACCCGGGAAGCAAACCCAGGTCTCTTTATTGTGATGCAGCATCACTACCACTGCGCCACCGTGCCTCCTACGACCCAGTATTTCCCTTCTTAATGTCTTTAAGGCCTATTCCTTATCAATCGTCAGAATGGAGGGACGCAGTTCCCCTTTTAGAAATACATGGATGATTGTCATGCTGTTCCCCAATGACCAATCGCTTAGAGCAGTGGGTGACCTCTCCTTTATAGTATCGCCATCAATCGTCAGAGTGGGTAGGTAGTGTTCCCTCATAGAGAATCATTGCTGATTGTTAGAGCGCTGATTGGATTGAGGAAGATCACCAGAGCAATGTCGATTGCTTAATCAACCCACGCCAACCCACTTCACAAACAATACGAGACCCATTCACATTAAGTACAACAGTGACTCAGGACCCATAGTTTAAGAAACTCTCCTCTAGAGTTGCCATGTGGCAGCATTAAGCATTGTGCCAGTGTGCCATACAAGTCATTATCAAATGTGTGTATGTATTTTTGACATTCTGTTATGTTTTAATTCCATATAGGCTAAGGAATTAGTGAGCAGACCTCTGGAAAACTGCTGCAGCAATCTCCTGTCTGACAATGGAAAAGGTCTACCTAGTCTTGTCTTGTCTCTCATTGGACTTAAGGTAAATGTATGTTTTGAAATATATATACTTAAGATGATGATGTCTTTTGGTTCCTCTTATTTATAGGGTAATACAGTCAATACTGTCCTGAGTACAAAGCACAGTGAAATTCATACTTGCATGTGCTAACCAACATTCAACAAATCCCGACTGTCTGTGCCATAATTACTTGTTGTTACTAATCTTAATATACAGTTGCAGGCTGCTTTAGTAAGTACATCAGTTTGACTGCTTGTTAATGCAAATATCTAATCAGCCAATCACATGGCAGCAAATCAGGCAAGCGAATTTAGGCCTGTTGAAATTTTCAAGACAACCTGCTGAAGTTCAAACTGAGCATCAGAATGGATAAGAAAGGTGACTGAAGTGACTCTGAACATGGCCTGGTTGTTGGTGCCAGATGGGCTGGTCTGAGTATTTCAGAAACTGTTGATCTACTGGGATTTTTATGCAAAATTATCTCTAGGATTTACATATGATGGTCCGAAAAAAGGAAAATATCCAGTGAGCGACAGTTATCTGAGCAAAAATGCCTTGTTGATGCCAGAGGTCAGAGGAGAATGGCCAGTATAGTTCAAGCTGATAGAAACTCAAATAAGCCTAATGTTACAACTGAGATATGCAGAAGAGCATCTCTGAATGCGCAACATGTTGAGCCTTGAAGCAGATGGGCTACAGCAGCAGGAGACCCCACTGGATGCCACTCCTGTCAGCTAAGAAGACGCAACTGAGGGTACAATTCACACAGGCTCAGCAAAATTGGATGATAGAAGATTGGAAAAACGTTGCCTGGTCTGGACGAGTCTCAAGTTCTGTTGTAAAATTGCAATGGTTGGGTCAGAATTTGGCGACAAGAACATGAAAGCATGGATTCATCCTGCCTTGTATCAACGGTTTAGGCTGGTGCTGTAATGGTGTCTGTGATATTTTCTTGACACACTTTGGTCCCCTTAGTACCAATTGAGCAATGTTTAAATGCCACAGCCTACCTGAGTATTGTTGCTGACATGACCATCCCTTTAGGACCGCCATCTTTTGATGGCTCCTTCCAGCAGGATAACACTCCATGTCACAAAGCTCACATCATCTCAAACTGTTTTTTTGAACATGACGATGAGTTCACTGGACTCCAATGGGCTCCACAGTCAGCAGATCTCGATCCAATAGAGCACCTTTGGGATGTGGTGGAATGGTAGATTTGCATCATGGATGCACATCCGTCAAATCTGTAGCAACTGCATGATGCTGTCATGTCAATATGGACCAAACTCCCTAAGGAATATTTCCAGCACCTTGAATCCATGCCACAAAGAACGGCAGTTCTGAAGGTAAAATTATATATATCGAGCACATCTGTCTCACCAAAAACTCTCCAAAATGTTTCCAGGGCACGATCCAATCTACGAACGCTGCAATCAAGTCCCAGTCTCATTGGGTCACATGTTTTGGTCCTTCACCAAACTAACATCATTCTGGACCAACATTTTTAATTACCTTTCAGACAGCCTTGGTTTCACAATCCCTCCTAACCCATTAACAGATGCGTTTGGTGTTCTTCCAGATGGGTTTAAAGTGGAGAAAGACAAACAAACTGTGATTGCATTCACTACACTTTTGGCACGCCGATTTATTTTGCTAAACTGGAAGAATCCTAACCCTCCTCTTTTAAGTCAGTGGGAAACCAATGTTTTATACTATCTGAAATTGGAAAAAATCAATTACTCAGTTAGAGGATCTGTACAGATTTTTTTTCAAAACATGGCAGGATCTAATCAGTAATATTTTAGAATAAGCTCTTAAAGCACAGAGGAAGAAATTATTCCTGCAATTCTTTTTCTTCTCCATTCATCTCTACTGGCTTATCAAACTAATCAATTTAGGTATGTTTACAAGCCTTAAGTTTTACTCCGTTGGCCATGCTGTCTCTCTCAGGGGTGGGGGTCGACTTGTTCTCAATCCTGATTGATTTGTATGGAATGATTACAGTAAAATTAATTTAAAAAAAAAATGAAGGCAAGAGGGTGTCCAACCTGCTACTAGCAAGGTGTACCTAATAAAGTGGCTGACAAGTGTATTTTGTTGTGCATTTTGTGCTAAATGCTACAGAAAGTCAGTTTCTTTTGTAAATGGCTACAATCAACTATCCTTGTATTTGATTATAGAGAAAGTACAGTGGGTACGGAAAGTATTCAGACCCCCTTCAATTTTTCACTCTTTGTTATATTGCAGCAGCTGTCAGTGGCAGTGAAGAATAATGGTAATTGTTCCTCAGATAAAAGGGATCATTACAAGCAGGCCCTCCTCTTGGAGAACTGTTGCCATGACTCAAACTCCTAAAAGTCTACAATGGGTGTGGAAAGTATTCAGACCCCCTTCAATTTTTCACTCTTTTGTTGTATTGCAGCCATTTGCTAAAATCATTTAAATTAATTTTTCCCTCATTAATGTACACACAGCACCCCATATTGACAGACAAAAAAAAAGAATTTTTGAAATTGTTGCAGATTTATTAAAAAAGAAAAACTGAAATATCACATGGTCCTAAGTATTCAGACCCTTTGCTCAGTATTTAGTAGAAGCACCCTTTGAGCTAATACAGCCATGAGTCTTCTTAGGAAAGAGGCAACAAGTTTTTCACACCTGGATTTGGGGATCCTCTGCCATTCCTCCTTGCAGATCCTCTCCAGTTCTGTCAGGTTGGATGGTAAACGTTGGTGGACAGCCATTTTTAGGTCTCTCCAGAGATGCTCAATTGGGTTTAAGTCAGGGCTCTGGCTGGGCCATTCAAGAACAGTCACAGAGTTGTTGTGAAGCCACTCCTTCGTTATTTTAGCTGTGTGCTTAGGGTCATTGTCTTGTTGGAAGGTAAACCTTCGGGCCAGTCTGAGGTCCTTAGCACTCTGGAGAAGGTTTTTGTCCAGGATATCCCTGTACTTGGCCGCATTCATCTTTCCCTCGATTGCAACCAGTCGTCCTGTCCCTGCAGCTGAAAAACACCCCCACAGCATGATGCTGCCACCGCCATGCTTCACTGTGGGGACTGTATTGGACAAGTGATGAGCAGTGCCTGGTTGTGTCCACACACTGAGGAGAGGCAAGACACATGACAGCCCGCATGGAGTTTGCTGAAAGACATCTGAAGGACTCTGATATGGTGAGAAATAAGATTCTCTGGTCTGATGAGACCAAGATAGAACTTTTTGGCCTTAATTCTAAGCGGTATGTGTGGAGACAACCAGCTGGTGAATCTAGAGGTAGACTGTGGATACTCCTTACTCACCGAATGTCATAACGATGGAGAAGTCTTGCTGTCAGCTTTGATTAACATCACCTTCCTGAAGACATGTGTTCACTTGGTCATTATGGGCTATTGAGTGTAGAATGATGGGCAAAAATTGCAAAATTTATCCATTTAAAATTAAATCTACAACACAGAAAAGTGTGCAGAAGGGGTCGGAATACTTTCTGTGTCCATAGTACAATGCTGAAATATTATCTTGCATGCCAATGCTGTTTTATTCTGTGCATATTTTGGTATTATCTGGGAATAATACAGTTGTAGTTTCCACTTACTGTTTCAGATAACACAAACACCAAGAGAAATTCTTGAGTTTGTAACGTGTACTTTGTTCAGCGTTCAACAAAAGCACATTTCAAGTGAGAAGAGTCTGTCGGACATCGTGAATGAATGCCTGGAATTCCTAACTAAGAAAGGCCTCATTAAGTGCTCAGACGTGAATCAGGAAAATGAAGCTGTTGAAGTCACCCAGTTGGGTCGGGCAACTTTTAAAGGTGACATGCAAGTAAAATGTTTTAGTAGAAACTTTAGTAGTAGATGTGGCTAATTGCTTCCTGTACTGTTACACATAAAAATGCTGGTTTGTGTGTTAGCATACCCTGTGATGGTTTGGTGACGGGTCAATTGCTCTGGAAGATGCTGGGGTACATTCTAAATCCCAACTGTTTCCAAACCTGTAATGGCTGAAAAAACTGATCCAGGAAAATGATGAATTATTTCCTATCTGTTGTGCAATGATGAATTATTTTTCAATTCAGTTCAATTCTTTATTGTCATGTGTACAAGTATAAGTTCCATGTAAAATGAAATGCTTGCTTGCAAGTGGCCCCGTAGACAGTGAACATAGACAAAAAAAAACACACACACAATAAACAAATGAATATAAATAAGTAAATAAATAAATCCAGAATCCTAGGAATAAATAGAGATAGTGGCAGAAGTGTATGTGCAGGTAGCAGTGGAGGTGACACAAGGTTACTGATTGTTCATGAGTCTGATTGCAGTTGGGTAGAAACTGTTTCTGAACCTGGAAGTGCGCATCCGAATGGACTTTAGGAATGAATTTCCTATCTGTAGTAGAAGCAATGGAGTATGAAAGAGAGAGTACTTTAAAATGTTGTAACAAATACGTAAATGATTCTTATAGATTTAAACTGGGTTATAAATCAGGTGTGCCTATGTCATTTACACAGTCATTGTGAAACATCAGTATGATATGGCGCTGTCATCAGTGAAGCTACTGTTATGCTCACCCCAACAATCAGAGCTTTATCAGAGTCATCAAGCAACAGAAGGCAAAATAATTAGCAACTGGGTCAGCCCAGCTTTTTATTTATGACATTGAGCATGGGTCAAAACTCCATATTATCTCAAAGATCAAACCTTGGTACACCTGCTTTCAGCCTCCTTTTATCTCTCTCACTTTCTCAAAATTTGAATTTTTAAGTTCAGGTCTCAATTCCACTTTAAGGATAAGTTTGGTGTTTTTCAAGTCAAAGTTATTTCTTCACAAACATGCTATATATATATATGCATTTGCCACGTAAAGTTGTGTTCTCTGAATTTAAAAAAAATACCATGCCCCCTCTGACACTTTATAGTGGAGGGTATGGGGCACAATTTTTCAAGCAAAGACACTTTTAAGTGTTGATTTGTATTTCTGATTCATGTTTGTGACAACAAATAGGATTTGTAAATAATCATCCATCCATCCATTATCCAACCCTGCCAGCCCACCACAGGGCGCTCACACACACCCACCCACACACCAAGCACACACACTAGGGACAATTTAGAATCGCCAATGCACCTAACCTGCATGTCTTTGAACTGTGGGAGGAAACCCATGCAGACATGGGGAGAACATGCAAACTCCACGCAGGGAGGACCCTGGAAGCGAACCCGGGTCCCCTAACTGCGAGGCAGAAGTGCTGTCAATAATCATCCATCCATCCATCCATTTTCTAACCCGCTGAATCCGAATACAGGGTCACGGGGGTCTGCTGGAGCCAATCCCAGCCAACACAGGGCACAAGGAACCAATCCTGGGCAGGGTGCCAACCCACCGCAGGACACACACAAACACACCAAGCACACACTAGGGCCACACTGCATGTCTTTGGATTGTGGGAGGAAACCGGAGTGCCCGGAGGAAACCCACGCAGACACGGGGAGAACATGCAAACTCCACGCAGGGAGGACCCGGGAAGCGAACCCGGGTCTCCTAACTGCGAGGCAGCAGCGCTACCACTGCGCCACCGTGCCGCCCTACTGTCAATAATCATTTTATCGTAAATTCCTGGTACTAATTTTGTCATGCTAAGGATACATTTTCTATTTGCTTGTGAGAATTCTCATGTAAATACGGAAATAAATCAAAACAAAGGCAACCACATGGCATGAAAAATTTACTGTGATTTGGTCCTTTGGGAGGAAACCACACCTGGAGGGAGTGAAAGGTTGTTGCTCAGGAAGACTAAGGGCCAGACGTGTACACTTGTGGACGCTGCTGCTACGCCAGCAGTGTACTGACTATAGTTGTGAGCAAACGTCATGTCAATCTGGAGGATTCCATCTGGTGACTGTGTGAGAAATCCTCACGGTGAGAAAACAATCTCTGCTTTCACAGTGTTGAATGATGTTGAAAATAAAACATTTCTTTCTATAGCACGTTTTCATGCAAATGATGTAGCTTGAAGTGCTTTATAAAATGAACAAAATATATATATATATATATATATATATATATATATATATATATATATATATATATATATATACTGTATATACTCAGCAAAAAAAGAAACGTCCTCTGACTTTCAACTGTTTTTACTTTCAGTAAACTTAATGTGTAAATATTTGTATGAACACTAAAAGAAATAAACTAAAAATGTTTCACAATGTGTCCCTGAATGAAGGGAGGCTCAAAATCAAAAGTACCAGTCAGTATGTGGTGTGGCCACCAGCTGCTTGAAGTACTGCAGTGCATCTCCTCCTCATGGACTGGACCAGATTTGTCAGTTCTTGCTGTGAGATGTTACCCCACTCTTCCACCAAGGCACCTGCAAGTTCCTGGACATTTCTGGGGGGAATGGCCCTAGCCCTCACCCTGCGATCCAACAGGTCCCAGACGTGCTCAATTCCTTCGACGATAAACACAAATCCGTCCATCACCCCTGGTGAGACAAAACCGTGACTCATCAGTGAAGAGCACTTTTTGCCACTCCTGTCTGGTCCAGCGAAGGTGGGTTTGTGCCCAGGCGGCGTTGTTGCTGGTGATGTCTGGTAAGGACCTGCCTTACAACAGGCCTACAAGCCCTCAGTCCAGCCTCTCTCAGCCTATTGCGGACAGTCTGAGCACTGATGGAGGGATTGTGTGTTCCTGGTGTGACTCGGGCAGTTGTTGTGGCCATCCTGTACCTGTCACGCAGGTGTGATATTCGGATGTACCGATCCTGTGCAGGTGTTGTTACACATGGTCTTCCACTGCGAGGATGATCAGCTGTCCTTCCTGTCTCCCTGTAGCGCTGTCTTAGGCGTCTCACAGTGCGGACATGGCAATTTATTGCCCTAGCCACATCAGCAGTCCTCATGCCTCCCTGCAGCATGCCTAATGCACGTTCACGCAGATGAGCAGGGACCCTGGGCATCTTTCACAGTCGGTAGACAAGTCTCTTTAGTGTCCAGCGTTTTTAGAACTGTGACCTTAAATGCCTACTTTCTGTAAGCTGTTAAGGTCTTAACGACCATTCCACAGGTGCATGTTAATTCATTGATTATGGTTAATTGAACATGCATGGAAAACATTGTTTAAACCCTTTACAATGAAGATCTGGAAAGTTATTTGGATTTTTAAAACATTATTGTTGAAATACACAGTCCTGAAAAAGGGACGTTTCTTTTTTTGCTGAGTATATATATAAATAAAATTAGGCAGTACTAATTAACAAAGAAAAAAGTAAGGTCCGATGGCCAGGGGGGACAGAAAACAAAAAAAAAAAAAAAACTCCAGGGGGCTAGAGAAAAAAAAAATCTGCAGGGGTTCCAAGGCCATGAGACCACCCAGCCCCCCACTAGGCATTCTACCTAGCATAATAAAATCTTTGCATTCTGATACTGTTGCAAAGGTGCCAAAAAAGATGGCAGCAACGACACAGAAGATGGTATGTGAGACCTTTAAATGTATCGCATCATTACGATGGGAAATATGTGACGCTTGTATTGCCTATGTGAGAAATGGATGAAGAAAAGCACCACAAATTTTTTAGGGTGTCAGGATTTACGTTTGATGATTTGCTTCATCGCTTCGTACCATTTATCAAACATTGAAGCACGCACATTGATCCTATTAGGGCTTCATTGCGGCTTGCTGTCATACTGCGTTATCTTGCAATGGCTGAATCCCCGCTTCTTTTCTTGGACATTTTCTGCTTTGCACAGATGTATCTGTCTCAAATTTTTTTTTTGTTCAAAAATGACATGTAAAAACTATTTTGCAATGTGTATGTGAAATCACAAGATACAGATCAATACTTGACAGCTGTCTGGGTTAAAAAATGGACGTATTTGGTACGTTTTGAACCTTTTCCTCTGTGCCTTGTAGACTAGAATGTAAAGCACCATGGTATACACCTGACTGTCTTCCTTCTAGCAAAGCAAATAACATTTGTTTACGTACATGTGTGAGTGAGATTCGTCCCTTGTGATGGACTACACTGTCCTGGCCTGTTTTCAGCTTTTTGTCCAATCCTGGTGAGATAGTTATATTCTTGAAACTCAGAAATGAATTGAGAAGGTTCTAGAACCTACC
This sequence comes from Polypterus senegalus, assembly GCF_016835505.1. Lineage (NCBI taxonomy): Eukaryota > Metazoa > Chordata > Cladistia > Polypteriformes > Polypteridae > Polypterus > Polypterus senegalus. Next base: position 182,825,691 of record NC_053160.1, read on the forward strand.
AACTAAACTGAGTCCTTTGAGGTCCACAGTGTCTGCACAGTCCTCGAAGGCACCTGAGTGTTGTACCACATGTGAATTTTCTAACTTGTATTTTGGTAATAAGGCTTAGAAGCCAATGAATTGTCCCTAAGTGGGCAAAAGTGTCTCCCAAGGAAGAGATTCTAAGTAATGTGATAATCGGTGACGGAACATAGAATAATCGGGAAGTATATTTCTCAAAACATTATCATTGAAACACAAAAAACAAGGATACAGTCTCTCAGGACAGATAATACAGCCAATCAAGCCTAAGCAACACTTTATAACTTCCCAAAATTCTGCCTTTCAGCTTTCCCAGAATGCACTGCAATTCTCTTCAGCTTTACGTGACTTTCAGACTTCAACGTTTTACCTGAAATCTGAAAGTTGAAAAGGTTAACGCATCTCCTTTACAAATCACAATTTACAAATAGTATTCGTTATATGTTCACTCTGATTCCCTTAATCTAATGTTATATTTTGTCTGAAGATCTAAAGCCATTCTTTGTGACAAGTATACAAAAATAGAGGATATTAGGAAGAGGGAAAATATGTTTTCACCACTCTGGATATCAGTAGAAAATGCCTGCAGATGTGTGCATACACTTGTAGAAAACCATTATAAACACACTCCATAACCACACCCAATCCCTAGCTATTTTTGTTTATAGTTCTGGAATTCCATGCTAGAGCCCATCCCGTTTTCCTGGCACATATAAACCTTAAACATGATGTTTAATAAATAAAACCAGCTGCTTTCTCTGTAGTTTAAATAGCGTAACCATAACAACTATCACAGCAAATAGTTGTTTTAAAAACTGTTTTTGGACTTGTCGCCAAATAGATTTCTGTCAAAGTCTCAGACATTATTCTTATTGTATATTTAGAACATTAGAACAATCTGGATGAGAACAGACCATTAAGCCCAACACAGCTTGCCAGTCCTATCCACTTAATTCTTCTAAAGTAACATCAAGTCGAGGTTTGAAAGTCCCTAAAAGTCCTACTGTTTACCACACTTAGTCCATGAAGAAAGATGTGAAATTTACCCTTAAACAAGTTTCCAATACAGCCATTTTCATTCTTGAATTTGTTTTAAAGTCACAGTCTTGATCCACTGGACTAATTCCCTTCATAATTATTAACTTTAGTCAGGTCTCCTCTTCATCGTCTTTTGCTTAAACTGCAAAGGCTCAGCTCTTTAAATATTTCCTCATAATTCATCCCCTGTAGCCCTCAAATCATCTTAGTCGCTCTGCTCTGGACATTTTCCAGCACTGCTATGTCCTGTTTGTAGCCTGCAAACCAATGGCGCTTTTCCACCGCATAGTACGGCACGACACGGTTCAGTTCAGCTCACTTTTGGGGGGTTTTCCACTGGGAACAGTACCTGGTACCTGGTCCTTTTTTTAGTACTACCTCAGCCGAGGTTCCAAGCACGCCAAACCGCTACCAAATCGTGACGTGTAAACTCTGCTGGTCACTGATTGGCCGCAGAAAATCGTCATTACTGCGTCACTGAACTTGCGACGCGAGACACAACAGACCCGCTAGATTTTTAGCACAGCCAGCGAAGGTTCGGACGCACCATTTTGTTTTAACCAAAAATGGCTGTTTCGTGGTCTATTGAGGAAGTACAGACGTTCCTCGTTGGTAGCCGAGGAGCGGATCCAGCGAGAGCTGGATGGTGCGACGCGGCGCAACTATAACGACACGTGAATTATCCCGCCCACTCTAAAGCAGTACTAAACTGCAGTCGAAACGCAAAACCGAGCTGAACTGAGCCGAACCAAGGTGAGCTGTACTGAACCGTGCTGTGCCGTACTATGCAGTGGAAAAGCGCCACAAAACTGTACACAGTACTCCACACGAGGCCTTATCAGTGTGGTATAAAGCTTGATTTATTGCATTGTATGCAATTTTCAGTTAGGCTTGTTTCAGAACTATGTCTTTAATAACTTTAGTATTGTTTCAGACACAAGAACATGCATTTGATTATATTTGTTATATATTTTTCCTTAGGTTCTATAGACCTGACATACTGTGACATTCTGTATAAAGATCTAAAAGCTGGGCTTGAAGGTCTTGTTCTTCAAAGTGTCCTTCACTTGATTTACTTGGTGACACCCTATGAGATCGTATCTCAGTGTAAGCCAGACTGGATGATCTTTTTTAAGCAGGTGAGACACATATCTCCCGTGACTTTCTACACTTCCATCCATTCATTGCTGAGTTTCTAAAATAATTTAAAGGATTTGTGAATATGTTAGTTAACATATGTTCGAATAGCTAATTTGCGAGGCTCTTAAAGCAGAGTTTTTAAAGGCCATAGACAATTCCAGATGCCAGAATGTCGGGTTTTTCCAAGGGTACTTCCATTTTTTCTTGCTGTCTTATTTAGATTAGATTAGATAAATTTTATTAATCCTGAGGGGAAATTCAGATGCATACAGCAGCAGAAACATAAAAAATAAGGATACAGTCTCTCAGGACAGATAATACAGCCAGTCAATCAATAAGTACATAAATAAAAAATAGGGAGTGGTCACCCCTCGTCTTTCTCGTATACTCAGATATGGGGATGGATATTTGAGGAGTAAACTGCAAAACAATGATTATGTTTTTATATTATGTACATTAAAAGAACCATGAACAACAAATCAAATCAAATCAATAATATATTGAACAATTATTATAAAAGTAAATTTGAACTTGAAATCAGACTCTGCAGCTGCATGAATAAAAGGTAAAGTACCACTTCTGGTTAACGGCAATTGCCCAAAAGTTGATAGAAATCTACGTTTTATTCCTGATACTTGTATGCAAAATTGGGTTGACGTAAGTGAAAGCGTACTCAAGTTATCGTGTTTACACACACAGAAATAATTCCAAAAATGGTATTTTCGGACTCAGGGAGGTCTATAATATTGAGATTCATCAAAATCTCAAAATGGTGATATTAGCAGCCCAGCACACCACCGTGGCTAATTGCAGAGTTATAGAACATGTAATGGATCTCAGTACCTACATCTTCTAAAACCTAAAAAGTCTGATCTACTCTTTCTTCTAAAGTACCTTTTTGTTACTAGACAAGTCCAGTTATTAGTGGGTCTGACGTTGCAGTAGCTTCAACCTTTGAACATTTAGTATTGTCAGAAAGATAGATGGATAGATTAAAGTACAGTAAAAAGGTCTTAGTTGAATATGATTGGTGGCCTTGCTGAATCAATGATCTGGTTTTAGTTTAATCAGTTGACGTCAGCTGAACAGAAGATTGTGGAGATCGTAGGAGTACCTGAAAGCTACATCACAAAAAAAGCCTCTGGGCAAGCCATCAGAACGGTAAGCAGAAGAAACATTTTTCCCTTGAAGTAGATTTTCTTCCCACATGTAATGAAGAGTCACTGAGGTAGGTATTAAGGTCTCTGATGTTGAATGGCTGCACACTTTTTTTTTTTCGGACTATTACTGAAAATAATTGAATAAGTGATTTGAAAGCAACCAGAGCAAAAATCCACCCACTTATTTTGGTAAAACCATAAAAGCTGTGAATTTTCTTCTGTAAAGCAGATGATGCTTTACACAAATAACCAGTCATCCTCATATAAGGTCTAAATCAGCGCTTCCCAAACTCGGTCTTAGAGACAGACTCACTGTGGCTGCAGGTTTTTGTTCCAACCAACTTCTGTTTTTAATTGGACTCCTAGCCCAGTTAACACTAGAATTCCTGAAGCCCAAAATGATGAAGCCTTTGATTTCAGTCTGTAACAGCTGGTGTAAAGTTTGGGCACATACACCATCAGCACAGCGCTGTCAGATCTAAACACTAGCATGGCGAATTGCTCGCGTGATTTTAGCTGCAGGTGGAAGTCCCATTTTACTTTATGGTGCCAAGCAGAGTTGCGCTCCATTACAGCAGTCTATTAGCCAGCAAATGTGTTGTGAAAAGGCTGTCTGTTGTTACGGTCCTGCCGGTCTTGTGATATCGTATCTTTGATTGCCACTATATCAGACAATTTTGAGCAGGCAAAAGAATGGAGATAAATGCCATCAACTCAAAGAGGGAGAGGCAAGTTCGTTGTACCTCATGAACATCACTGAGAGAATAAAAGTGTATAATAAAAAAAACAAGCGCTAACTTTTACAGGTAGCCAAAATTTACACAGACTCAAATCAAATGTATGTTTTTATTATATTGTAGAAATAGTAATAGCAGCTCACTACTCAAACACGGAGTGCCTGGTCTCAAATCCAGGACTGTCGGGTTATAAGGCAGCAGTTCTTACCACTACACCATTCAAGAATACGTTTAAACTCCCTGTCGATTGATATTTGAGGTTGAGTTTTTTAACTTATTAACAACCACATGTAAAACAAATGCTACCAACCTTGGTTATATTCTTGAATAAAAGTACACGTGTTTATTTGATATTTGGACTAATGTCTTCACACATCACACACTTCTCAGCATTTTTAGTATAACATTGAAAAAGCTTCAGCTTTAGGTATGTGTTCAGCATTTCTTACATTTCTTTCACCCTACACTTACCCACATCTTTGTAGACACGAAACACACATGAAATGCATGTATTTCAAATAACGATATACAGTAATCCCTCGCTATATTGCGGTTCGACTTTCGCGGCTTCTCTCTATCACGGATTTTATATGTAAGCATTAGGGATGGGCGGTATCCAAATTTTGATACCGTCAAACCTCCTCCCTATTTTACCTCGGTATACGGTATTACCGTGAATAATAAAAAAATTGTGACGTAAGGCTCAGACAGCATCACCAAACTGTTGGCTTGTGCCTAAACCGTTCAGAAACTGAATATCAAACACTAATACTGAAACAATAACAAAATAACATGCAGAACAATATTAACAACTTTTATTAGCAACAAATAGCAGTTTATAAAAAAGTGCAAATACAACAGTCAAACAGAATTAAATTAACATAAACATCCAGAACAGTTTTCCCGCGGAGACGCGCACACAAATCAATTAAATTAAATCACACCGCCTGAACAACTTTTAATAACAAATATGAGCAGCTTATAAAAAAGTGCAACTAGACCCACAACAGTCAACCAGAGTTGAATTAACATAAACATCATCCATATTATAAAAAGTATTGCCAAGCAATAGTCCTAAACAAAAACGTCTTCTTTCCAATATCGTTTTTAACGTAAACCAAATAAAAATACCTGAATCAATTAAATAAAAATAAACACAGTGCGAAAAGGAACGAATGGCAAGTGGCATCAATCTATTCAAGATTTCTCGCTAGAAAAACCAGCATGTTTACTTTGTCCGGCTTTAACAGGGCACGCGTTGTGGACCGACAACTTTACCTGCGGTGCTGAAAACCCGCTCCGATGGTGTGCTTGTGGCACAGACGCACAGGTACTTTCGTGCCACTCGCGACATTTGGGGAAAACGCCCGGCAGCATTTTTCCACCAGATAAGTGGGTCCTCGTCTCCTTGAGTAACTGGCTCCAAACAGTAGGCTGTTATTTCAGCTCCGACTCGGTCCTCTACGGTGCCGACGGGACCTGCCATTGCATCAGATTTTTTTTCAGCATACTCCCCAAAGTCATCTTTTTTCGTGAGGGTGCAGGTTGCTCCTCTCCCTCTTCCACTCTGATGGCCACTGGACCTGCTGCCTCTAAGCTCACGATCTCAGCCTGTAATTCAGCCTTGGTCTCAGCCAATGCGTTGTCATCCGTCTCATATCCTCCACGGTAACGAGGATCGAGGAAAGTGCATTTTCGCAATATTTTGCGCACTGAATTGGATTCATACTTGGCCTCCAGCTTTGTTAGAATTCCAGTTTTGATTGACTTTGTTAGCTGGGGTCATTTTCTGACGCAGCCAACACATTGTCCCTGCAGAGCTGTAGTATGGGAGGATACAGGAACTGGTCACATAATTTTCTCCTGACAAAATATCAGTGATGTCACCGACTGGTTTCAGTGCTTCGTGAACAGCTTTCAAGACGTCCATGTCCTGCCAGGTCAGGGACAGGCTGCTCCTTCTGTCATCAGACAGAACGTGTCTGATCGCTTGGGCCTGCTTGAGGATTCGCTCCACCATTGCCAGTTTGGAGCCCCAGCGAGTTGCGCAGTCCTGCCGACGGATGGATGGATGAATTAATTAATGAATGATGAATAAATGATTAAATAAAGTATCTCTATCTATCTATCCTATCTATCCTATCTATCTATCTATCTATCTAAATGAATGAATAGGCCTAAATAAACAAATGAATGAATAAATAGGCATAAACAAATGAATGAATAAATAGGCATAAATAAACGAATGAATGAATAAATAGGCATAAACAAACGAAATTCGTTTTATTTAGGCCAATTCATTCGTTAATAAACGAATAAATGAATAAATAGGCCTAAATAAACGAATGAATGCATAAATAAATATGTCCATTAACGTATATTATTCCACTTGGTGAAATTTGCATGCACATTTATTTCAGGCTAAATAAGTCCCTTATGCGCATCAAGCCTGCATTTACTTGATAAAAAAATACAGGAAAAAAATTACAATTTAAAAAATGGTTTTCCATTTTAATATAGCCTACTTTTCAATATAATTTATGTGATGCAAAGCATATATATATATATATATGTATATATATATATATATATATATATATATATATATATATATATATATATCCCTTTTTTATATTTGAGCCCCTGCCCCTGAGGAACTCTCTGCACGTTTTATGCTTACCGTTATGAGACTATGTTTTGGGAGTCCCAAGTCCACTTGCTTCTTGTGGAGTTCATGCTTACGTTGCCAGCTGTGTGAAAAGGCCCGACAATATTACGACATAGTCCGAGGGCGCGCTCGGTTTTGCCTCTGGTCATGCAATCCATTTGTGACAGCCAAGTTTAGATTGTGACCGAAGCAGCATAGCCACGGCCAATGCAGGGACCTGATTGCGGCATGAATGTTAGCAGCGTTGTCAGTGGTTATGGCTAAAAGGTTTTTCTCGTCAAGTTGCCATTCCTGAAGTGCAGCTCTGAGCGCAGCAGCAAGATTGTCTGCTGTATGACTCTCAGGAAAATACGTAGTTTGGAGGCATTTGGATTCAAGTTTCCAGTCAGGTGTAATAGTATGGACAGTCAGAGTCATATATGGTGTCATGTTAACTGACGATCACATGTCAGTTGTTAAGGAATAACTGTGTGACGCTGACAGCAGCACTTGAACATTGTCTCTAACTTTACTATATAAATGTGGGACGGCTGTTTGTGAGAAATATTTCCGTCCAGGCAGCTCGTACTGGGCATCTAGGACCTTTACCATGTCCGTAAGGACTTTTTTCCACTGTGTGAAAAGAGACCATTTCCTTCGCCAAGTATTTTGTCACTGCATCAGTACAGGTTTTCCAACGGACACTGTCCCTTTTGTACTTTGTTGCTTTCCCGAAGGCCCCCATTATCGTCGGCTGCGTACTGGCGGTGGACCTAAATGTTGTTGGTCCTGCATCGGGAGGCGTTGAAACTGTTGCACTGAGTGATCCCGGGTCCATCCTCGCAGCAGTGAGTGGATGGTGGTTTCGTATATGCGACCTTAGGTTCGATGTATTTCCATCTCTCGCAGTCACCTTTTTGTTGCACAATTTGCAAATTGCCTCGTCCGTATTTACCGCCTCTCCCTTCTCGTTCGGCCGAAACCCGAAATACTGCCAAACTGCAGAAGTTGTGTTCTTTTCGAGACCAGGTCACTTGGTGCGCGACTCGCCATCTTTCCCCACCTCTCTCTTTCTCCTCCACGCTGTCACGTGATGACAACCACGCATCGCATACGCATTTTTAGGCATTAAATAAATTATATTTAATATTTAATCCTTGTCTCCTATATAAGTGCATTGTTTTTATGACGGTATAACGGTATTGAAACTGACACCGTTGCTATTTTTAGATCCCGCGGGATACCATATTACCGTTTTACCGCCCAAGCCTAGTAAGCATATCTAAATATATAACGCAGATTTTTCGCTGCTTCACAGGTTTCTGCTGACAATGGGTCTTTTTACTTCTGGTACATGCATCCTCAGTTGGTTTGCCCAGTTGATTTCATACAAGGGACGCTATTGGCGGATGGCTGAGAAGCTACCCAATCAGAGCATGCAGTTAAGTTCCTGTGTGCTGATTGACTCAGCGACGGAGCGCCGAATTCGATTCCGCTGCGTTAACCAAGAAGTCTTGTCTCGCTCATTCAGCATCAACGTGTTTCACTGTGTAAAGAGTTAACTTTTGTGCTCTTTTGTGTTTATCTTTGTGTGTAGTCAAGCCCTTCGTTATGGCTTCAAAACGATCTGCTCCTGCTACTGCTTCAGGGGCCGTGCCCAGGCGCCAACGGAAGATGCTAACGATTGCCAAAAAGGTAAACGTTTTGGATATGTTGAAGGAAGGGAACAGCTACACCGCTCTAGGACACCATTACGGCATCAATGAGTCCACGATCCTTTTTATTTAAAAAGGAGGAAAAGAATATAAGATTTATGGCCGCAATGTTCTTTAACCAGAGCGCAAAACGAGTTGTAAAGTGGACGTAATAAGGTGGTAGTCTGGATGGAATCTGCTTTAGGGATTTGGATTGAAGACTGGCGGAAGAAGAACAACGGCGGTGCTACACAATCGCCTGAAGAGGCTCCTTTAGAAGAGCTGTAATGCTCTCCTTTGTTGTGCAGTAAAATAAAACTCATCGTTATCGGAAAAGTCGTCATGTCATTGTTGGCGAGTAACCATAATTAATTTTCTACGTACAGTACTTAGTACATGTACGTACGTTTAGTGTCACTGTACACACATTTACTGTATACAATTTTTCTTACATTGTACGTATTTATTGCTGGTGGCCTGTCTATTGGGACTGGGCGGTCTCAAGATCTGGAATCCCTACAGATTTTATTTTTTCTTCAGCCGTCTGGAGTTTTTTTGTTTTTTCTGTCACCCCTGGCCATTGAACCTTATTCTTATTCGATGTTAATTAATGTTGATTTATTTTGTTTTCTTATTGTGTCTTTTATTTTTCTATTTTTTATAATGTAAAGCACTTTGAGCTACTGTTTGTATGAAAATGTGCTATATAAATAAATGTTGTTGTATTGTAATGGCTGTAACACAACATGTAACATATGTGATATCGGAGACGCTTGATATCTTATCTATAATATTTAGGTTTTACTGTATATAAACAGTGTGTTTATATACATAATTTCAATAAATCTTACCTAATATCTAAGAGAATACAAAGGGGTTATGTTGTATAACTGTGCTGGAAATGTTTATGAGTGTGGGAGAGTTTATAAGGGCTTAAAATATATAAAAATAACCATATAAACATATGGTATTTACTTTGTGGATTTTCATCTTTCTTGGGTTTCTGGAACGTAACCCTCGTGATAGGTAGGGGAAGACTGTACTGTATTATTTACCCCATACAACTCCAGGAACATCACACTCAAATAAGGAGCCTTGGCTTAAGCTGGGAGACTTTTTTGCCCGAGCTGAGCTCTATCTTGGCAGGTGATGGGACAGCAGGCTGCTTGCTACTTGTGCTGATTGACACATTTACAACACAAAAGACGCTGATGGTAGAGGTGTGATGGGATTTAAGGTGGGCTGGGATTCATTTTTTTGTAGGCTTCAGGAATTCTAGTGTTAAGTTAGCAGTTATTTCCCAATTTCTGTGTTTTGGAGTTAGTGGAGAAATAATAACACTAAGTTTGTTAATTTTTTCTTAAAATGTGCTAAGCTCTTATAAGGGGATATTTTTTAATCTAAATTTTTTTAACAATTTTCAGCTTGATTTTCATTCTGCTTTTCCTGGTGTTCTGATTGTTTAATTTATTATCTACTAATTAATGGGTCTGATGCTAAAGTTATTGCAGCCTTTCATCATTCAGTGTTGTTTACCTGGTTGTCAGTTCTGTTTGTTTTAATTATCATTATTTTGATACAATGAAGGGTGTAAACTGCACAAATAAATATCAGAATAATAGGATAACACCAAAAGAGAGGTAAGCATTTAAAGCAAAAGTAGAAATATTTCTAAATGTCCTATAAATGTAAAAAAAAAATCATACTGCTATGCTTTTCTAAAGGCAGAATAAGAGAAAGGGAAAAAAGACCATCTAAAAAATGAGATCCATTATCGCTAATTGTGAATTTGGCTGGAATAAAAACCTGCAGCCACAGTGGTTCCCCAGGACCGAGTTTGGGAACCACTGGTCTAAATTATACAATCACTATTATTTAAGAGCTGTAGCCAGCCAACACAAAACAACAATAAAAAAGGAGAATACTAGTTTTATATACCAGACATTTCTCTGTGTGAAATGTTCATAGCCACTCAGATGCAAGGATATTATTACTGTGTTAAATATAAAGTTTGCTGCAGCACCCTTTTGCTTTTCATCCTTTGCCTTTGGTTGTTTGTAGAAATGTGATGTTTTGTTTTTCAGGAAGTGGACGGTCTCATTGTGAACAGGCTATACCTGTCCCTTGTATTGTTTGCTCTTCTAAAAGAAACCAATATCTGGATTGTCGCAGATAAATTTAATTTGGATCGGGGTTTTGTACAAAATTTACTTGGATCAGCATCAGCCTTTTGTTCATGTGTTCTGCATTTTACCGAGGTACATAATTAACGATACTATGACTAATGTTTACATTGTTGTTATTGTTTGTGGGAAGTTTTATTCACTCATTTATGAACATCTTGCTAAATGAAATACTGTTTGTGTTAAAGACCCTTAAATTTTGCTGAAAAAGTGACTGAAGGACTCTTATGCAGTCTGTTTCTGCAATGATCCCAATTCAGCTTATTGCCTTGGTGCACCCAAGGTAAGTAAGCATGAAAAAGCTGAATAAGACATAAAAACATTATATGGTGGGCCTTTCCACAGGCAGATCCAAAGAACACTTGCAGAAAACAAATACAATACAAATAAAAATTCATATTTCATGCTGTGGTTCTCACTAGGAAAAATTACTGCAGAGGAGGACTGTGCTGAAATGGCTAGTGCCGCTGCCTGGTTTCAAATTCCAATTTAGTCATGATCTTGTGTCTGAAAGTTACTTGTGATGTTGCACTTATGAGAGAGTGTGGGTGTACTGTTTTTGTGATGAAGTGGAGTATTCCACATGATGAAAGGAGTGTAGGGCCTCCACAATATCCATAAACGGCAAGCTAGCAACTTGAATAACCTACCCAGAAGAAGTTCACTTAAACTCAGCCAGACCCCAAATACTGCCTCCTGAAGTAAGTTGGAACAGGTCCCAAATATGGAGAGCTGGCAAGAACAAAACTAGAAATGTTCAAAAATATAACAAAAGCTCAAAAGAGGAGGGATAACATAAACCTTTGGCTTGTGAAAAAAGGGAAAAAAGAATCTTTATAACTGGAAGATTTTTTTTTCAAATAGAGAAAAGTACAGGGAAATGCTGAAATAAACAAATATAAATAGATTTGCCTAAGAAAAGCTAAAAGCAAACAACTCCCTTGTACATAGGTCAGAAGAATGGTTCAAGAACATAAAGCAAAAACGACCAAAAAAACATAACCCAACAAAAAACACAACACTTTGACAGAGTCTGCTGTAAATGAGCGATCTCCAACTCCTGGATTTAACCAGCAGACTTATGGAGCTAGAGGAGTCGATATGTTTGAGTGGCCCCGCCTCCTGGTGCTCCACCCATAAAGCACAAAAACATAATTAAAGAGACAGTACACACATACAGAATTACAATTGAAACAAACAGAAATAACAAAGATGTATAAAGTAATAACTCAAAATTAACAATAAAGCATAAAATACACATAAATGCACCCTGAAATATAACTGTCTTATAGACTGGCATCCCGCATGTCTATATCTGAAATTCCATGATAATTTAATTTTTTAATGTAGTGTTGTACTTAAGTAATTGGTTTTTTTTTTTTTTCGTTACACTGAATAATGCTGTGATGGGCGCCAATCCCCCGTGACCATGAACTGAATTAATCAGGTTTGATGGTAAATGGTTTGAAATTACTGCTCGAAAAGATAATGAGTCATTCTTCACGCTTTATAGTGGCATTTACACTGCCCTACAGATAGGAAAAGAACACGATTCAGAGAAGCACAAAATAACTGATACAGAGAGTGAGTTCAAACAGGAGAAAACAATCTGAGACACAACAGAAGAGCCTGCAGATGTCTTGGCATTAAGTCAGAATATACTGAGCCATAAACCGTGAAGAATGTGAATGTTAGTGATTTGGCAGTAAAACATATTATGTATTAATGTTATCATAATGGTAGGTACAAACAAGTTTTATAAAATTAAAATACACAGCAGAACTAAAATACTAGAGAGAAATGATACATTTAAACTCTACACCTGGCAAAGCCCCAAAGACAGACCTTTGGTAAGAGTGTGATTTATAGATCAACGAGAAGGCCAACATCCTCAGATCTCTGGTTATTTGTGAGGAGCAATCAAGTAGATAGCAGCAGATTTAGTCGTCATCTTGGAATCATCAGATGGAAAGCTTCTCTAATCAGATTGGATAGCCATCACAGACTATGGAAAACTCTATGGTTTGGGGTAGGCAGCCTGTTGGCTGAAGTCTGCAGGACTGACTTTGATTTCCTCTGTTGTCAACACTTTGATTTCCTCTGTTGTCAACATAATTCTTCAATTAATTAATTAATGGATAGATATTGTTGGTTTCCATTCATGTTTGGCTAACCACGGTACCTCATTAAGACTGGTAACAGAATAATTTAAAAATATTTGCTATCTCTTGCCCTACGTGTACCTTTAGCCCCTTTCCTCTATATTTGCATGTGTGTAAATGTCTCTTCACTGGTGGTCCCTCTCTCAAGCACAAAGCCTGCTTCTCGTACTCTGTCATTATTTTCTAGGGACCTTTCTCACTTCTTATCCAGTTTTATACTTTGTAACCAGTAGGGGGCGCCTCTGAACCCCATACCTCAGACTCAGTAATGTTCAGCACAGTCACAGGTTCAGGTAATATATTTTTAATCATCCAAGCACCTTGTACAATAAAGCGCAGGCAATTACTATACAAAATCAATGAAACTCTATCCTCTCCTTCCGCCTTCGGTTGAGTGTCTCAGGCTACCGCCCGAGGTAAAACAGGAGGCTTCTTTTATGCTGGACTTGGCATGACTTGTGGGAAGCATTTCCGGGTTGTCTGGTAATCTGGGCAGTTGTCCACTGACAGAGCCCCCTTGCGACACCCATGGATCCCAACGGGGCAGCAATTCCGGAATCCAGTTCCCAAGAACCCCTGCAGGTATCCATGCTGGAATCCCTCCAACAGACCACTGCCACCTAACGTGTTGGGGATGGAACTGCTCCTGACTTCTGCTTGTCCTTCTCCCTGGCACCTTCCATCTTGGCAAGAGGTGATGCCATCATTTAGCTGGGATGCCCATCTGTCCTCAGTCAGTCTTTGAAGGTGCCTCTTATGCCATTACTCTTCCTTGTGCTTCTCAAACTCACACTTCCATCACCAAAGCCAAACTGACCAATCAGATTGCTCAGATGGACTGGACACATAGACCTTAGTGTTTTATTGTATAGTAGATCAGTCTCTTCCTTGTTCTCTGTTTTTTTAACAAATCTGTATTTATATGTGTACCTGTTTTGTATTTATTATAACCTTATACTTCTATTTTAGTTAAGAATTGTTCACAGAGCTCTGAGCCTTCACTCAGTGAAGAGTGCCATGCAAAAGATAAGTTTACATTTACGCATTTGGCTGATGCCTTTATCCAAGGTGTCTCACAACATTTATGATACAATTGGTTTTATTTCCTTTGGTTTTCCAATTGGAGCACAGGCAGGTCAAATGACTTGCTCAGGGTCACACAGTGTCAGTAGCACAATTTCAACCCACAACATCAGGGTTTGAAGCAAAAGGCTTCAACCACTGCACCACACTTGCCTTACTGTGTTGCATGTACAAGCAGTATGTACTCTGAAAATGAAAAAAATGATGTCATAACAAACGCAAACATACAGAGTTGCTACGGGCCGGAGCCCGTCTCAGAAGTATTGAGCACAAGGCAGGGGACAACCCCAGACATAGAGCTAGTCCTAGTAAATGGCAGTACACACACACACACATATGAGGTGAGACACAAAAATAACCAGATTGGTAAAAAATATATATATATTCATTGATGAATTACAGCATTCTAAACATTGTCACCTTCTCTATACTCCCTCTCACAATCTCTACACCGCTCCATACGTATCCTCCATTGATTGAAGCAGTGCTGGAAGTCTTCCTGCTTGAGGCTCTTCAACAGGCTTGCCGTTTCTGTCTTCACTTCATTCACTAAAGAAAAATGAGCTCCCTTCAGGTCGCTTTTGATATTCAGGGAACAAGTAAAAATCACAGGGAGCTAAATCGGGTGAATAGGGACGATGAACGAGGATAGGAATGTTTTTGTCAGTCAAAAATTGCTTTACGGAAAAAGCATTGTGCACAGGAGCGTTGTCTTGTTCCACTGTTTGATTTTTTTCACCCAACATTATCACGGCATCTCGTGTAGCGGTTGTTGTGCAAATCCTGACTAGGCTATTCACACGATATACCTAGCTGGTCAGTGGTTTGAGAGGGCGTGTAGGAGGGTATATGGTTCTATGATTCACATCCAGCCGACCTCCAGACGGTTTTCCGGTAAAGCTCCAAGCCCAGTCCGGTTATTTTTGTGTCTCAACTCATACACCTAAACTGAACAGTGTAGACATGGAAGTGAACACGTTAATTCCACACCGACAGTGACAAAAAGCACAACATTGAATCTGAGAGGCAGCAGTGCTATCCACATGGCACCATTCTTATTCATTTGCTTGTTGAAAACATATAATGCATATCTAGTCTGGTAACATCTCCATCTGTCCATCTTTCTCAAGATTCACAACACCCATTTTTACATAAACATTTTTAAAGGAGGAATCGTATTTTAGGCTTACATTTTTTCTTTATGTTTTTGACAATTTCTCTTAGGAACTAGAGGAATTCTGGGCCTACAGAGCTCTTTTTACGGAGGTCACCAAGAGGCTTACATATTGTGCTAAGGCAGAGCTGATTCCTCTCATGGAAGTGGCAGGAGTGTTAGAGGTATGTAGCCAAACTAGAAAAATGGTGGCTCGAGCACTTTATCTAAAGATTATGTGTATGAGGTCAAATTCAAAAAAGAATTTGCACTACCTGCAATATAGACTAAGCAGGTTACAAAGTTTTGATGGTTAGTCTATTGTGCTATATCTGCCCTTAATTTACAGTTGGGGTTCCCACCCTCTGGTTTGAAGGTGAGTGTTCCTGCTGTCCATGAGTCATACAGCATCGAATCCTCTGGGATAAACCCTGGAAACAATGAGAAGTGACTTAAGGACATTTATGTTAGGTAGAATTCCCGGTGGAGGCTTAGGTGGTCTTTTGGCCTTGAGCGCCTGCAAATTTAGATTTTTTTTTTCTCAGACTTAACTGTTTTTTTGTTTTTTTTTCTTCCTGTCCTCCCTGGCCATCTGACCTTATGATAGGACTCATCATTACAGATTTAGAATACAAAATTATATATAAAGACTCTACTTTTCTACTAATTATATATTGTAAAGAAAGACAATATTGAGCACATAAAGGTTTGGGGTTTGAGCCCCGTATACTGTTGAAAAGAAAGAAAGTACAGGTCTTTTGCTGTTTTCTCATAAACAAAACAAATCATGGATCACTTCAAAGATAAAATGGAGGGTTGAAGGGACATTTTTAAAAGGAAGGACCGGAAATCAGGCGTGATGGCTGCTGGGTAGGCGAGGTGGTGCATGGGAACCTGACGTCATCAACGGGGGACCAGATGGAAGAAGGGAACATGGAAGTGCCGTTTTGTTTTCAGGCCGGGCTGGCTTATGGCGGCGTCGCTTCGTCTTTTCTATGAGACAAGAGAGAGAAAGGTTAGTACGCTGCCTTCGTCCCCCGGCCGGCTGTTCGGCGGTGCGCGTAGGATCCGTCAACTGCTCCCGATGCACTCGTGCGTGACAATATCTATGCTATATAAAGACTATGTTATGCAGGAACAAAAGTAAGGAGGAAAGGTTTCAGACCTGGGCTGACTTCATATAATGTGAAATGTTCTATCGTATTCATGCAAGCTGTTTGAACTGTTTATGTCTCTTAACGAGTTATGGTAAGTTTGGGTACCGTGGAGAACCAGCTTAGGCCTCTTGTTTCAGACACTATTTTAATGCTGGGCAGTTTTGTTAAGACCAAGTATCAAAAGCAGGAAGAGAACTGGTGATATTTGTGAATGTGCAGTGTTGAAAAAGGAAGTATATAAGATATAATTAAAACTAAATGCGTGATCCAGGCACTGAATCACAGACTGAATCTGTCCACGTCACTGCCAGGGAAAGTTAAGTTACATCATCCTGGCTAACTCAACAACAGAAATTATTCACTCTGTACAGTGTTTTTGATGAATGATTCTTAATGATGGAGACTTCAAAGCAGGAATTAAAGCCTGCTAGGCCTGTTTCTTTTGTATAATATTAATGTCTTTAAATATAAACCTGTCACACAATTCTGATCAGGTCTGACCTCATTGTACTGTACGGACAGTTGCTGCTCTTTGTCATCCAGGCCAGAAGCTTGTTATGTGTGTTGGGGGGTGGGGATTGTAGTTTGGTTTTATCATGTTTATTTTTTTAAGTTTTGGAGCTTCTGTAAAATTTTAATTTCTTCTTGGGGACAACTAATATCTATCTATCTATCTATCTATCTATCTATTATATAGTGCCTTTCATATCTATCTATCTATCTATCTATCTATATAGTGCCTTTCTATTATCTATCTATCTATCTATCTATCTATCTATCTATCTATCTATCTATCTATCATATAGTGACTTTCATATCTATCTATCTATCTATCTATCTATCTATCTATCTATCTATCTATCTATCTATCGTGGACGTTGACCCAGACACAGACAGGCAGACACGTTAGTATTAACCCACACACATTTATTTTCCATTGCTATTTACAAAGTCACTGCTCACAAGCCCCCAAAACCCCTCAAACCAGGCCAACACAATGCCTTCTCTCTCTCTTTTTCTTCTTCAGGCCGCCTCCTGCCTCCTCCAGAGACCTTGCCCACTCTTCCACCCGACTCTTGTCCTTCTCTGAAGGGAGGCGGCCCCTTTAAATAAAATCTCCCACCGACACGCCCCAGTGTGGCAGAAGGGCCCGCTGTCTCCCCAGAAGCACTCCGGGTGTCCCTGTTCCTCTTCCCCCCAGCACTTCCTGGTGTGGCAGAAGTGCTGAGGTTCAGGGTCTTCCAGGTATTGGGGTCCCCCTGGCGGTAACCACGGGTCCCTACAGGGTCGAGCTTCCCAGCTCTTAACCCACGGCCCCAAGCGCGGTCGCCCCCTCGAGGTCTGGAGGAGGCACAAGCCCTCCTCCGGTCACCCCATCCAGCGTCCCAACTGGGTACCACCCCCATCCAGGTACCATATCTATCTATCTATCTGTCTGTCTGTCTGTCTGTCTGTCTGTCTGTCTGTCTGTCTGTCTGTCTGTCTTGAAAGAAGGCTCTAGGAATTAAAGGATATGCAAACAGAGTATTTAGCTTTATTGCAATAAACAATAACACAGACTCAACCCAATTAGGCTAAACTGAGATGAGCCCCAAACAAGCCAAAAATCACAGTCTATGTAATCCATTTATTATCATCTTGACCTCGCTTGTAATAATTCATTCTCTGCCTATTCTGACTCCCTACTCCATCTGGCTTCTCACAGGCCATTTCTTGGCCACTAATATTGTTTTCAGCTTATCACTTGTCCTCATTCTTGGCTTCCCTTATTTCCTAACTGGCCTTCAAACAACATGTGTTCCCCCTTCTCTGACCTCGGGCAGTTTCTGTGTGTCATTTTTCCACTTCTCTGTCTTTCTGAGTTACTAAATATTGGTGGTTTCTCTCTGAGCTTAACGAAAAAGAAATATGGCAAATGCCTTTATTTAACTATTTACTTGACATACCTAATTCACACTAAGTTTAATGCTTATGGAAGTTCTTACTCAGTTTATATCTATCCATGCCAATACAATCCATCCATCCATCCTCTTCCGCTTATCCAGGGTCTGGTCGTGGGGGTAGCAGCTAAAGCAGAGAGACCCAGACTTACCTCTCCCGGCCACTTCTTCCAGCTCTTCGGGAGAATCCCAAAGGCGTTCCCAGGCCAGCCGGAGACATAGTCCCTCCAGCGTGTCCTGGGTCTTCCCGGGCCTCCTCCCGGTTGGGCGTGCCGGAACACCTCACCAGGGAGGCGTCCAGGAGGCATCCTGATCAGATGCCCGAGCCTCCTCATCTGACTCCTCTCGATGCGGAGGAGCAGCGGCTCTACTCTGAGCTTCTCACCCTGTCTTTAAGGGAAAGCCCAGACACCCTGCGGAGGAAACTCATTTCAGCCGCTTGTATTAGCGATCTCGTTCTTTCGGTCACTACCCATAGCTCATGACCATAGGTGAGGGTAGGAGCGTAGATCGACTGGTAAATTGAGAGCTTTGCCTTACGGCTCAGCTCCTTTTTCACCACGACAGACCGATGCAGAGCCTGCATCACTGCGGATGCCGCACCGATCCGCCTGTCGATCTCACGCTCCATTCTTCCCTCACTCGTGAACAAGACCCCGAGATACTTAAACTCCTCCACTTGGGGCAGGATCTCATCCCCAACCCTGAGAGGGCACTCCACCCTTTTCGGCTGAGGACCATGTCTCGGATTTGGAGGTGCTGATTCTCATCCCAGCCCTTCACACTCAGCTGAACCGATCCAGAGAGCTGAAGATCACGGCCTGATGAAGCAAACAGGACAACATCATCTGCAAAAGCAGTGACCCAATCCTGAGTCCACCAAACCGGACCCCTTCAACACCCTGGCTGGCCTAGAAATTCTGTCCATAAAAGTTATGAACAGAATGGTGACAAAGGGCAGCCCTGGCGAGTCCAACTCTCACTGGAAGCGGGCTCGACTTACTGCGGCAATGCGGACCAAGCTCTGACACGGTTGTACAGGACCGAACAGCTCTTATCAGGGGTCCGGTACCCCATACTCCCGAGCACCCCCACAGGATTCCCGAGGGACACGGTCGAATGCCTTTTCCAAGTCCACAAAACACATGTAGACTGGTTGGGCAAACTCCCATGCACCCTCAGGACTCTGCTAAGGGTGAAGAGCTGGTCCACTGTTCGCGACCAGGGCCGAAAACCACACTGTTCCTCCTGAATCCGAGGTTCGACTATCCGGGACCCTCCTCTCCAGAACCCCGAATAGACTTTTCCAGGGAGGCTGAGGAGTGTGATCCCTCTATAGTTGGAACACACCCTCCGGTCCCCTTTTAAAGAGGGGACCACCACCCCGTCTGCCAATCCAGAGGCACTGTCCCGATGTCCATGCGATGTTGCAGAGGCGTGTCAACCAAGACAGTCCTACAACATCCAGAGCCTTAAGGAACTCGGGTATCTCATCCACCCGGGGCCCTGCCACCAAGGAGTTTTTGACCACCTCGGTGACTTCAGTCCCAGAGATGGGAGAGCCCACCTCAGAGTCCCCAGGCTCTGCTTCCTCATTGGAAGGCATGTTAGTGGGATTGAGGAGGTCTTGAAGTACTCCCCCACCACCCACAACGTCGAGTCAGGTCAGCAGCACCATCCCACCATATACGGTGTTGACACTGCACTGCTTCCCCTCCTGAGGCGGACGGTGGACCAGAATCTCCTCGAAGCCGTCGAAAGTCGTTCTCCATGGCCTCTCCAAACTCCTCCCATGCCCGAGTTTTGCCTCAGCAACAACCAAGCCGCATTCGCTTGGCCTGCGGTACCTATCAGCTGCCTCCAGAGACCCACAGGACAAAAAGTCCTATAGGACTCCTTCTTCAGCTTGACGGCATCCCTCACGCGGTGTCCACCAGCGGGTTGGGGATTGCCGCCGACAGGCACCGACCACCTTGCGGCCACAGCTCCGGTCAGCCGCCTCAACAATAGAGGCACGGAACATGGCCCATTGGACTCAATGTCCCCACCTCCCTCGGGGCGTGGTTGAAGTTCTGCGGAGGTGGGAGTTGAAGCTACTTCTGACAGGGGACTCTGCCAGCCGTTCCCAGCAGACCCTCACAACACGTTTGGGCCTACCAGGTCTGACCGGCATCTTCCCCACCATGAAGCCAACTCACCACCAGGTGGTGATCAGTTGACAGCTCCGCCCCTCTCTTCACCCAGTGTCCAAGACATATGGCGCAAGTCCGGACACGACCACAAAGTCGATCATCGAACTGAGGCCTAGGGTGTCCTGGTGCCAAGTGCACATATGAACACCCTTATGCTTGAACATGGTGTTCGTTATGGATAATCCGTGATGAGCACAGAAGTCCAATAACAAAACACCGAAGGAGTCCTCAGAAGGTATGCCCTCTAGCACTCCCTCCAGAGACTCCAAAAAGGGTGGGTACTCCAAACTGCTGTTCGGCGCATACACACAAACAACAGTCAGGACCCTTCCCCACCCGAAGGCGGAGGGAGGCCACCCTCGTCCACCGGGTAAACCCCAATACACAGGCTCCAAGTCGGGGGTCAATAAGTATGCCCACACCCGCTCGGCGCCTCTCACCGGGGGCAACTCCAGAGTGGTAGAGAGTTCAGCCCCTCTTAAGGAGATTGGTTCCAGAGTCCAAGCTGTGCGTCGAGGTGAGTCCGACTATATCTAGCCGGAACCTCTCAACCTCGCGCACTAGCTTAGGCTCCTTCCCCTTCAATGAGGTGACATTCCACGTCCCAAGAGCCAGTTTCTGTAGCCGAGGATCAGACCGCCAGGGTCCCCGTCTTCGGCCACCACCCAACTCACACTGCACCCAACCTCCTTGGCCCCTCCCATAGGTGCTGAGCCCATGGGAAGGAGGACCCACGTTACCTCTTCGGGCTGTGCCCGGCCGAGCCCCATGGGTGCAGGCCCGGCCACCAGGCACCTGCCATCGAGCCCCACCTCCAGGCCTGGCTCCAGAGGGGGGCCCCGGTGACCCGCGTCCGGGCAAGGGATAACATTGTTCAATGTTTTTGCTCTTCATTGGAGGTTTGTTGAACCGCTCTTTGTCTCATCCCTCACCTAAGACCAGTTTGCCTTGGGTGAACCTACCAGGGGCATAAAGCCCCGGACAACATAGCTCCTAGGATCATTGGGACACGCAAACCCCTCCACCACGATAAGGTGACGGTTCAAGGAGGGGCCAATACATGACTTTTTATTTTCTATACTATCTATCATATAGTGCCTTTCATATCTATCTATCTATCTATCTATCTATCTATCTATCTAATATTGATTACTTTTTAATTCCTTATTCATTATTATTCTTGCCTAATTTAACATTTTTCTTTTCTTGCAACTATTTTTCTGACATCTTTCAAAACTCTCTGCACTATACTCTTTGTATGAAAATATTCTGTAGAAATAAATGTTATTTGTAGCTTACTATTCAAAGTGAGAAAATGTTATCAGAGAAGGACATTTTCACTTGAAAAATGTGTACTTAAATTATTTTAAAAGAATGCTTATTGAAACTATAAAAGCATTATCACCGGTTGACTTTCACTTTAATCGGCACAGCTCTTGTCCTCATGTTGAACAATGGCACCAAACGGTAGAAGCAAGCCAAGGTATCTGATGAAGCTATGAAACTCACCTCAGGAATCATCTATCTATCTATCTATCTATCTATCTATCTATCTATCTATAGTGCCTCTTCTATCATCTATCTATCTATCTATCTATCTATCTATCTATCTATCTATCTATCTATCTATCTATCTATCTACTACAGTGTGAACTTTAATTCCATCTGAATTGTTTGATTTGTAATTTGAAACTATGGAGCAGAGTTGTAAAGCAGGGAAAAATGGACGGCCTCAACTAGGGCAGCAAAAATGCTATAGACAGCTGTCATGGACAGTATCAGTCCTGTGGCTGCTGGTAGCTTTCCTAAATCGCTGCAATATCTAAGGAAAAAAAACCGGTAAAGAGAGGAGGCAGTTTGAAGAGAGACGTGAGGCAGAATGTATAATTCTTGTCTTGTTTGTAAATAAAACGTGGCATCAGTATATATTTGTTTATATATTCCGGCCTCTATGGGGTATGTAAAAGGTTATTTGAGTGAGTTTAACCCCTCTTGCCTAGAAATAGGCTGGCTAATGTTACTGAGAATAAAATTAAAAATGATACTGTCAAATGTGTGAAATGGTAATTAATAAATAGGAGCAAATTAGCAAAAAAGTTCTAGTCTTATTTCATAGTGCTCAGTAATATGGAGTACAACAAACGGCTGACATTTTTGCCAACACATGCATTCCTGGTCCAAGATCAGGAGGGACAACCTGATTGAATAAAGCAGGGACATGAATTGCAACCATGGGATACAGAGAGAAGAGTTTGGAAGAGATTACAGGGGCTGCTACAGGTAATGAAAATGAATGTTCTTACTTTTAAAAGAAGCCTTGAAAAGTGACAACAAATACAGTACACTTAAGAAATGGGTCTTCGGCCATAATTTAAGTGCTGACACAAAAGGGATTTTCATACTACAGGCAGGTGCCAATTCCTCCCTTCACTTAATCCTCTCCTGTTAGTTTCTCTGTGTTTACACTCAAAATATTAATTTGGTCTTTTTCTTTCTTTATTTTAGGCTCGTGCGAAGCAGTTGTATAATGCAGGGTATAAAACGTTGGCCCATCTTGCTAACGCTGACCCTGTGGTTCTTGTGAAGACCATTAATAATCTTTCAAAACGACAGTCCAACCAGATAGTTATATCGGCTAAAGTAAGTTGTTCATTACTGAATTTGTACTCTTTTTATATTATTTACTTACGGTAAGCCACTCTGTGGTGCATTGGATTCAGTTTCTGGCATTTTCACATTCTTCCCATGTCTGAATGTTTTTCTTCTCCAGTTATTTCAATCTCACTTTGCATCCTAAAAATGTATGTGCAGGGTGAGTATCCCTAATCTGAAATTCCAAATTACTTCAAAATCCCAAACTTTTTGAGCAACAAAGTGGGGCCCTGACCAACATTCCTCCCATTTATTTATTAAATGATTTATTTACTGACAAATGGATGCGACTAAGAACTTGTTTATACTTCACACTCAGCGTTCATGCGTACGCGCATGCATCATGGCTGCCATGTGTTCCCGGTGTTCATTTGAATTGTCCTCTGAGCAGGTCCTCAGAAATTAACACGACGCGTGCGCGAGTTGCAGTACCAGCAAAAAGTCGGGGGGCGCAGTGTGATAAAAGTTGGAACATGACGTCAGAGTCTCTGTTTGCTATCTACATGTGACAGAAAGCCACCATTTGGATCCTATGGGATCGGTGTGCGCGCTTCAATGTTTGATGAATGATTGGATGTGGTGAAGCAAAATGCCGACATACAAATGCATTCGTGGTGCTTTTATATTCAAGCGTTGCATATTCCCAATCGTAATGACACGATGCATTTTAAAAGTCTCACATGCCATCTTCTGTGCCGTCTTTTTTTTGTGCCGCTTCCTCCTGACCAGATAGCCGCGGCAAACAGCAATAGATCATCACACAGAACACATTAAATGTATGATATTCCAACTCTCTATATATCTTTAGATTTATACTTGATATCACTTTCATGATGAAATGCATTCAAGTATGTATGTTACATTTTACAGATAAATCATTAATTTTGTTTAAATAATGAATACTGTTAATAATTACACACATGGTGGTGACACGCTGGCGGAGCGGTAGCGCTGCTGTCTCGCAGGGAGTCACATTGCTGGTATTCCCTGCCTGGAGTTTCCATGTTTTCCTGCTGGGTTTCCACACTGTGCTCCGGTTTCCTTCCAAAGAGATGCAGATTTGGTGACACTGAAATGACGCTAGTGTATGTGAGTGCTTGTATCCACCTTGCGATGAGCTGTTGCCCGTCCAGGGATTGTTTCATCCTTGTGCCCAATGCTTGCTGGAATGGACATATCCCTGAATTGGTGGATTTAATCATTAAACATCCCTTTCAGAGATATTGCTGTAAGGTCTCATCGAAATTTAATTGGCAATTCACAACACAGAGCAGTGCACTGGGCTGCAAAAATGGTGTCATTCATCAGATGAGACGTAAAAGCGAGGCCCTGACACTCCATGGTCATAAAAGATTCTTGGTTATCTTTCGTAAAGAGTTGGGTGTTTTTCAATGTCCTGACTAAATTGTCCATTATGGCCTCATCCATTCTAGCCCCTTAATCATCCCCTGCCCTTAACTAGCTAACTTTCTTGTTCAACTCCTCATCACCTTACAGCCAATGTGTGGTGAGCTAACTGGCGCAAAATGGTTGACGATGCTGCACATCGGTGGTGACTGAAGTGGTCCCCATTCTCTAAAGAGCGTCTTGAAAAGCGCTATATACAGTGGTGTGAAAAACTATTTGCCCCCTTCCTGATTTCTTATTCTTTTGCATGTTTGTCACACAAAATGTTTCTGATCATCAAACACATTTAACCATTAGTCAAATATAACACAAGTAAACACAAAATTCAGTTTTTAAATGATGGTTTTTATTATTTAGGGAGAAAACAAAATCCAAACCTACATGGCCCTGTGTGAAAAAGTAATTGCCCCCTTGTTCAAAAATCACCTAACTGTGGTGTATCACACCTGAGTTCAATTTCCGTAGCCACCCCCAGGCCTGATTACTGCCACACCTGTTTCAATCAAGAAATCACTTCAATAGGAGCTGCCTGACACAGAGAAGTCGACCAAAAGCACCTGAAAAGCTAGACATCATTCCAAGATCCAAAGAAATTCAGGAACAAATGAGAACAGAAGTGATTGAGATCTATCAGTCTGGTAAAGGTTATAAAGCCATTTCTAAAGCTTTGGGACTCCAGCGAACCACAGTGAGAGCCATTATCCACAAATGGCAAAAACATGGAACAGTGGTGAACCTTCCCAGGAGTGGCCGGCCGACCAAAATGACCCCAAGAGCGCAGAGACGACTCATCCGAGAGGTCACAAAAGACCCCAGGACAACGTCTAAAGAACTGCAGGCCTCACTTGCCTCAATTAAGGTCAGTGTTCACGACTCCACCATAAGAAAGAGACTGGGCAAAAACGGCCTGCATGGCAGATTTCCAAGACGCAAACCACTGTTAAGCAAAAAGAACATTAGGGCTCATCTCAATTTTGCTAAGAAACATCTCAATGATTGCCAAGACTTTTGGGAAAATACCTTGTGGACTGATGAGACAAAAGTTGAACTTTTTGGAAGGCAAATGTCCCGTTACATCTGGCGTAAAAGGAACACAGCATTTCAGAAAGAGAACATCATACCAACAGTAAAATATGGTGGTGGTAGTGTGATGGTCTGGGGTTGTTTTGCTGCTTCAGGACCTGGAAGGCTTGCTGTGATAGATGGAACCATGAATTCTACTGTCTACCAAAAAATCCTGAAGGAGAATGTCCGCCATCTGTTCGTCAACTCAAGCTGAAGCGATCTTGGGTGCTGCAACAGGACAATGACCCAAAACACACCAGCAAATCCACCTCTGAATGGCTGAAGAAAAACAAAATGAAGACTTTGGAGTGGCCTAGTCAAAGTCCTGACCTGAAACCAATTGAGATGCTATGGCATGACCTTAAAAAGGCGGTTCATGCTAGAAAACCCTCAAATAAAGCTGAATTGCAACAATTCTGCAAAGATGAGTGGGCCAAAATTCCTCCAGAGCGCTGTAAAGACTCATTGCAAGTTATCATAAGCGCTTGATTGCAGTTATTACTGCTAAGGGTGGCCCAACCAGTTATTAGGTTCAGGGGGCAATTACTTTTTCACACAGGACCATGTAGGTTTGGATTTTTTTTTCTCCCTAAATAATAAAAACCATCATTTAAAAACTGCATTTTGTGTTTACTTGTGTTATATTTGACTAATGGTTAAATGTGTTTGATGATCAGAAACATTTTGTGTGACAAACATGCAAAAGAATAAGAAATCAGGAAGGGGGCAAATAGTTTTTCACACCACTGTAAATGCAATTCTCCAGACCATCTACATGCTGCACTTTGATTACCCACAACTTCTAGCATGATCACTGACCTTTCATGTGGTACCTTATTAAAAGCTTTCAGGAAATCCGGATACTGTAAATGATATCATACGCTCCTCTCTTATCGTAAGATTTCATGGCTTCATCTTCCAGCATATTAGTGAAACACGACCTGCCTGGTCTGACTACATGCTGACTATTTACTAATGCAACTGTTCTAGATCACGTGCTGCTTAAAACCTTTTCCTTAATAATTGCTTCCATTAATTTGCCTGTGATACCTGTTAAGCTACTGCTGCTGTATATTTCATGAAGTGAATGCTTTCACAAATTGTTTTCCAGATGCTTTTGAAAGAGAAAGCGGAGGCATTACAAGAGGAAGTGAATGAGCTGCTGACTTTACCGGCTGATCTGCCCTCACTGGATGGTCTGTCAACAGAGGCATCTGTATAGCCTTCACGTCAAGGTGACACCTTGTAAATACTGTTGTATAGCATTTTAATTTATTAATGATGTATGAGAATTATTTTTAAAATGTATGAAAATTATTAAAAAAAAATTACTCTGCCTAGGTTGTCTTGGATAATTTTAAATAAAAGCCCCCTGTATTTGGATTGCTTCGTTTTACAATTTAATAAGCCATAAAACAGATGTTTCAAATCATCAGTGTCGAACATAACATGACTTTTGACACATTTCTCATATGTAGTGCTTAATGAACTCTGTAGAATTATTAAGTGTGAACATATCACTTAGAATAGCTGCGGTATTTTCAAGATGAGCATTTTCAGTTCCTCTTTCTGAAAGTCAAACAGGGTTGGCCGTATGTGTCCTCAAATTCAAATATTCAGCATTAGCTTAATAAACCTAATCTAATTTATTAACCGTTCCAGCTCTATTTATGGAACAAAGAAGGTCTTTTGTAAATGTACAAAGAAACACTGTTAGAAATCTGTTTGCCACATAGACTACTAGAGTGTGAGCTGATGAATGGGAGGTTCTGCTCAAGCTTTATAACACACTGGTGAGGCCTCATCTGGAGCACTGAGTGCAGTTTTGGTCTCCATTGAGAAGGACCTGAGAGTCATGGTGGACTGGTCACTGTCAGCGTCTAACTAAGCAGAGGACAGAAGTGATCAAAAATGCTTATAGGATGTTAGGTTATATAGCGCCATGAAGTGTGGAGTACAAGTCAAGGGAGTTTATCTTTAAGTAAATATAAAATATGACATGTAGGAGCTAAAAATGTGAGGTTTGAATACAGAATGGGAGGTCTGAAAATTGAGAGTCCACCTTATGAGAAGGACTGAGGAGTCGTAGTGGACTCTACGCTATCAACTGCCAGACAGAGTTCAGAAGCCATTGAGAAAGGTAACAGAATGTCAGGTTATATAGCGCCTTGATGTGTGCAGTACAAATCACAGGAGGTTCTGCTCAACTTTTATAACACACTGGTGAGGCCTCGTCTGGAGTACTGGGTGCAGTTATGGTCACCATTGAGAAGGTCCTGGGAGTCATGGTGGACTGGTCACTGTCAGCGTCTAACTAAGCAGAGGACAGAAGTGATCAAAAATGCTTATAGGATGTCAGGTTATATAGCGCCATGAAGTGTGGAGTACAAGTCACAGGCGTTAATCTTTAAGTAAATATAAAGTACGACATGTAGGAGCTAAAAATGTGAGGATTGAATACACAATGGGAGATCTGAAAATTAATAGTCCACCTTATGAGAAGGATTTAGGAGTCGTAGTGGACTCAATACTATCAACTGCCAGACAGAGTTCAGAAGCCATTAAGAAGGCTAACAGAATGTCAGGTTATATAGCGCCTTGATGTGTGGAGTACAAGTCACAGGAGGTTCTGCTCAAGCTTTATAAAACACTGGTGAGGCCTCATCTGGCGCACTGAGTGCAGTTTTGGTCTCCAAAAGGACATAACAGCACTAGAGAAAGTCCAGAGAAGAGCAACTAGGCTGATTCCAGAGTTATAAGGAAAGATTAAAGAGCTGAGCCTTTAAAAGAAGACATGATTGAAGTGTTTAAAATTATGACAGGAGTTAGTCCAGTAAATCAAAACTGCGACTATAAAATGAGTTCATCGAGAACGCAGTTAGAAACTTGTGAAGGGTAAATTTCACACAAACATTAGGAAGTTTTTCTTTCTGCATCTAAGCATAGGGCAGAAGTGATCAAAAATACTTATAGGATGTTAGGTTATATAGCGCCATGAAGTGTGGAGTACAAGTCAAGGGAGTTTATCTTTAAGTAAATATAAAATATGACATGTAGGAGCTAAAAATGTTAAGTTTGAATACAAAAGGGGAAGTCTGAAAATTTGAAAGTCCACCTTATGAGAAGGAGTTAGGAGTCATAGTGGACTCTACATTATCAACTTCTCGACAGTGTTCAGAAGCCATTAAGAAGGCTAACAGAATGTCAGGTTATATAGCGCCTTGATGTGTGCAGTACAAGTCACAGGAGGGTCTGCTGAAGCTTTATAACACACTGGTGAGGCCTCATCTGGAGTCCTGGGTGCAGTTTTGGTCTCCGAAAGGACATAACAGGACTGGAGAAAGTCCAGAGAAGAGCGACGAGGCTGAGTCCAGGGCTACAGGGGATGAGTTATGAGAAAAGATTAAAAGAGCTGAGCCTTTACAGTTTTAACAGGTGACATGATTAAAGTGTTTAAAATTATAAACAGAATTAGTCCAGTGGATCGAGACAGTGACTTTGAAATTAGCTTACCAAGAACACGGGGATATAGTTAGAAACTTCCAATTAGCAAGTTTTTCTTTACACAGAGAGTCACAGACACCTGGAATAAGTGACCAAGTAGTGTGACAGACAGTAGGACTTTAGGGGACCTACAAAACTCCACTTGATGTTATATTGGAAGAATTAAGTGGATAGGACTGGACCGACAACGTTTGTTGGGCTAAGTGGCCTGTTCTTATGTAGACTGCTCTAATGAAAAAGTTCAATATTAAAAAAAAAATACTTGGACATTGAGAATGATTATGATTAGTAAGTGTATTTAATCTAATTAAAGTGTGTAACAAAATCCTGCCATAATAACAGCAGGCACAAAGAAGGAGTCTATTAGAGAAGGAGTGTGTGTCTACCTGCTTAGGGCTGCCATTTTAGATCCCACCACTGATTTTCTGGGTGACCCAAAGATGTAACCAGCTTGTGTGGTTCATTGTAGAAATACAGTAGGTTCAGTAAGTGTTCAGACCCCTTTGCTTTCTTAATGCACAGAATAAAGTGTGCAGAAAGGGCAGAGCAGGCCCTTTTTTTTCTTAGGAGACTGCATTCCTTTAATAGATAGATTGATAATTTATTAATCCCAAGGGGAAATTCACAATTCACAATAATGTTGGTAGTGACATCCTTCACATCTTCTACCACACTCTGAAGGCCAAAGTGGTGCACTGAGCAGCTAATATCCCTTCAAGAGAGGCCCACCGAATCAACAAGCTAAGGCTCAGTCATGGGACACACTTTGCACCTCCTGGAGGTCGTAACAAAGGGGAGAATTAAAACCAAACTCGAGTGCCATTATGAACAATACTGCATGTCCTCTGTCTGACACGCCAGCAGTGAGGACTTTCAGCCAACAAATCATTTAGCAGAAGTGTGTCAGAAATTGCTACGGGGTCTTCTTATCTACTAGCAGCAATATGTCTGTATAGCATCCCAATTTTGTGACTGCGACAGCCAAGTCAGAAGTCTTCTTTCTTTTTAATTGTCCTCCTTTATTCTCATTCTGGTGTGTGTTTGGACCATAGTGCCTGCCTGTCTGTTTATTTTTTTTATTTAAAGAGCTTCAATAAAAAAAAAAGACTTCTCCCTGGGGAACAAATAAATGAAGTTCTGTCTAGGTTTACCTTTATATGGACAAATTTGCCATCTTTACTTGTCACCCTACAAGCAGGCAGTGTTCCATAATGGTTAAGGCTTTGGATTTCAATCCCTGAGGTAGCAGGTTCAAGTCTGTACGAGTTGGTGAAGTTCATTTTGAAGGATGACTGCTAAGGGTTAAACTGTTTTTCTAACCATGCAGCACTCTTGACGTATATTTTATTTGATCCCATATTTGCATTAGGTCATAACTGCTTTATTTATGCCCATGTTATTTACTTATTTCTGTTTATTGCCTTAGTTTATTCATTGACTTATGACAGTGCAGCAGCAGCAATGTTAAGACTCTCAAGTCAGTCAGTCAGTCATTATCCAACCCGCTAGGTTCCAACACAGGGCCATGGGGGTCTGCTGGAGCCAATCCCAGCCAGCACAGGGTGTAAGGCAGGAAATAAACCCCGGGCAGGGCGCCAGCCCACTGTAAGACTCTTTAAGTCTTTCTGTTATTTGTACTAGCAAATCTGCCTATGAAGCTTGTTTCAAAATTAGCCCTCCTATTAGTTAAGATGACGCCTATGTGAACTTATCAATGCAGTAAGCACACAAGCACATACAGTACACACATCTTAGGAGCTGCAGCAGGGCCCCAGTAGGACATAGGGCAATAAACCCTGGCTTCAGACCGATCAATGCTCAAAGCGTTTGATTTACTTTTCATATAGGTAATATGCTTTTAAATGTTTCTACTAATCCCACTGCTGACGCCGTGTGACCTCATGAGCAAGTCACTGGAAGAACTAAAGGAATGGTAACCAATTGTATCTGAATTGTTCTAAGCCACCTTAGATAAAGGCATCAGCCTAATCTTCTATATATATATAAAAGCCAAACACCACTGACTCTCCCATCACGAAATCTCCTGAACCATGAGGACTTGGGACTTGAAATTTGGAATTACGTACTCGCTAAGAGACGTTTTAAAATATTTTGGGGTCCAAGTGCGCTCTGCCTGTCTGTACATCTGTCCGCTTTTCACGAGAGAACTACTTAACAGATTTAGATCGGGTTGTTTTCTATAATTTGCTTGAACTTTCCGGTTGCTTTTGCGACTTCTCTCATTGCGCTAAGTACCAGAGTTCACTTGCGGTACCGATGTATTTATGCAAATCCAACAGAGGGGCTGTGGGCTGAGAGCAGGGGGGCGGAGCCTTCCTCATTCACTCGCCAGCCTCTGTTTGAGTCTGTCGCTCTACCTCTCACCACATGTTGGAGCGCACCTCGCCTCCGCTTAGCTAGTGATACCTGTTTGTTCAACACATTATCATCTACAGATTGTTAAGGACTAACATTTGACGTTTTTGAGAGAGAGAAAACAGAGATCCATGTGTTTTAGAGGGTAGCTGCTGATTGCCAGAGATATCACGGCCATGTGCTTTTCTCCCCCACACGGGGAACGTTTTCCTGTCAAAGATGAACACGATCAGATAGAGTACCAACCTTTATTGATTTTTAAAGTTTGTCCTATTTCATTACTTTGTGGAGTACAAGTCAAGTTGGGGAGCATGCACTGGTACAACGTGTTGCCGCACCCACTTCATGACGAAACAACTCGGGATCCCGGTTGGCAATTCCCCAGGCAGACATGTGGTCCAGTCCCACCCTCTGGAAATGACCCTCCATCTGCCGCAGCCTGGTGTTACGTGGGCAACCCCTTGGCCTGGTCCAGCCACACGGTTCCCCAACAATGAGGATCTTACGAGCCGGATCACCCTCAGGGAAACGCGCCACATGGCTGTAGTGCCGTAACTGACGCTCCCTCACAATGCAGGTCATGTGCCTCATTCGGGACTCCACAAGCAACACAAAGTCAAACCAATAGTACCCAAGGATTTTCCGGAGAGACACACATGAAGGAGTCCGTCGTCATCTCAGGTCACTGGTTAGCGTCCATGTCTCACAACCATATAGAAAGACAGGAAGCACCAGGGGCCTCATGTATAAACGGTGCGTACGCACAGAAACGTTGCGTAAGAACTTTTCCACGTTCAAATCGCGATGTATAAAACCTACACTTGGCGTAAATCCACGCACTTTTCCACGGTACCTCATACCTTGTCGTACGCAAGTTCTCCGCTCGGTTTTGCAAACTGGCGGCACCCAGCGTCAAAGCAGTGCTACTGTTCCTGTGTGGTTACACCTTATTTTCCTGACGCGGCTTTATAAATACATTGAAACTAACCGCATATTGTTTATTAGTGTAATGCATCTGATTTTAATTAACTTGTAACAATATAATGGTAGAGGGAACAGCCATAGTATTCCAAATACCATAACTGCTTTAGCGTTGTTACTTTCACTTCTTCTTCTTTCAGCTCCTCTTGTTAGGATTTGCCACAGCGGATCATCTTTTTCCATATTACTCTCACTGCACCACTCGGAGTATTTATATCACTGTATCTGAGTGTGAATCACAGCAGCAGCTGATCGGAAAGAGAATTATCGGTATACGGCTTCATGGACACGCTGTCTCAGCCACTGCAAAACGTTTTAAAGCCTTTCCTGTACGGACCTCGTGGTTCAGAAACAGTTTCATCCCAAGAACTTTAAATGCACTCAATCAATTGCTCCTTGTAGAACTGTTTGTACTTATAAGTACAATCACCGCACTGTAAACTTGCACTACAGTTATAATATCTCACAACCTGAGCCACTTTATAAAGCGTATTTACATATGATGACGATATCATTTTTAAGGTGAAATGCAGCAAAATATGTTTGTTAAATTATACAGATAAAACTTTAACTTCATTTAAATAATCTATATTCTTCACTGGGAGTGTCGTTAAGGATAGAATAATTAAACATGTACTACGAAGATATTTCAATGTTCTTTAAACGTTTTGAAGAATCGGCGCTAAGCTTACAGATGGCTTAACGTCTATTACAGAGCTGATTGTATGGCGATCGGTTACTTGGGGAAAGAAAAGCACTGACTGCAGTGACGGCTACGCCAATATATATTGAATATAAAACAGAAAGAAAATAACAACACAGCTAAAAACACAGCAACAAATTTCGGCAAAAGTTAAATGCTTGTGTCATGAGCACGAGGCGGCTATGCAGTGTCCACAACGGACGAGGCCATCCACCGTGCATAAGATACCTTACTGACATTGGCGGGCGAAGGAGCCACCGATTCTTCCTCTGCCCAGTGCCACCACAAGCCTAGAGCCGCCCCTGAGTACTGCTGCAATAAATTATTTCATCGAAGTGAAACCCATGTTTAATAACGTGCTTTAACTCCTATCATCATGAAAATGATATCACGTATACATCTCAGTATTTTAGTTATTCAGAGAGCTGTAATATCACGAATGTAATGGACTCTGTGTCCAGTTGGAGGAAGAGAGCCAGTTTAAGAAGCAAGTAGTGATTCACACACAGAGCACATAGAAGATCAAATACAAAACAAAGCATTTAACGTGCTACTTTAATTACGATGTGATTTGAGAAACTGGTTAATTAAACGATTTTAAGATGAAGTTTATGATGTTCTACTTTAATGACAAAATAAACTACGTGATTAAAGTGGAAATGTCGAGATTGAAGTTGACATTTCGTGCTTTTTCCCCACCGTGTGCCTTTTTTCTCTGTACCCTAATAAACTTTCATATGACACACAAACGGTGGGCTACGTCTCAGCTTTTCACGCGACTTTGATATGTGACTTCTTTTTTATTTCCGGCACTGTGCGATTTTGTGAATGTGAGCTTTCAAGTTTCTCCAACACGCTATGTCACTCGATCAACTTCCTTTTGTTGATTATACCACGGTTTATTTGAACAAATAGTATGTTTTTCCTTTGCCTCCACTTGGTATTCGCTGAAATTCTTATATTTTCCCCGTGCTTTTCCCATTGTCTTTTCACAGAAGGCTGCGCTTAAGGGCGATTTATATTGGTTTGCATATTCAAAGAGGCGTAATTCTGGGAGGATCTGGGGCGTTACATAATGCGTGCACGGCGTTAGTTTTCACGCTGATCGGGATTTATGTAGCGGAAGAACATGGAAGTTGGAGTACGCACAGATTCCTGCATCTGGATTTTTCTGTGCGTAAACACATTTCGGCTTTTGTGCTTACGCCATGTTATAGTGCGAGTTCTACGCACGCCGTTGTACATGAGGCCCCGGGACTCTAAAGACGTGGACCTTCGTCCTTTTTCAGATATATCAGGAGCACCACACACCCCTTTCCAGTGACCTCATGACCCCCCATGCCCTTCCAATCCGTCTACTGACTTTATAGGAAGAGTCACCAGAGACATGAATGTCACTGCCAAGGTAAGTTAGCTAGTAATAAAATAACGACAAAGTAAAAGCATGTTTTCAGAAAGGTTTATAAATGTATTAAAAATCAAAAACTGAAATCTCTAATTCCTACACGTATTTAGACCCTTTGTTGTGGGACTCCATAATTGTGCTCCATAATCGTTTGCTTTAATTCTCATCAAGTCGTGTTTAGAACTTTATTGGAGTCCATCTGTGGTAAACTGAATTGACTGGACAATCGTTTAGAGAGGCCACACATGTCGATTAGTATAGAAGGTCCAATGGTTCACCCTGCCAAGCCAAGCCGTGAAGTCCAAGGAATGTTTCTGTAGACCGCCACAATCAATTTGTGGTGAGGCATTGATCAGGGTAAGGAGATTAAACCATTTCTAAAGCTTTGAGTGTTCCAGGAGCACGGTGGCCACAATAATTGTGAAATGGAAAAGGTTTGGAACCACCAGGACTCTTCCTACAGTTACCGTCTAGCCAAAGTGAGTTACCGGGC
The DNA here is from genome assembly GCF_016835505.1 of Polypterus senegalus. Taxonomy (NCBI): domain Eukaryota; kingdom Metazoa; phylum Chordata; class Cladistia; order Polypteriformes; family Polypteridae; genus Polypterus; species Polypterus senegalus. Next base: position 182,860,584 of record NC_053160.1, read on the forward strand.
AAGAAGGTGACCAAGAACCCAATGGTCACTTTAACAGAGCATCAGAAGCCTTCTGCTGCGATGGAAGAACATGTCAGAAGAACTGGTCCATCAATCGGCCATTTATGGCATATTGGCTACATGGAAGCCACTCTCGAGTAAAAGAAATTCAAAGGACTCTGAAAGCTTCAGGAAAAACATTCTCCGGTCTGATTAGACACAAATTGAGCTCTTTGGGCAGAACCCAAAGGAGGACCAGGCACTGCTCGTCACCCACCTGATACCATCCCTGCAGTGAAGTATGGTGGTGGCAGCATCACACTATGGGTGTGCTCTCACTGGCAGGGACAGGGCAGTAAGAATTGCAGCCAAATACAGAGAGACCGTTGAAGAAAATCTTCTCCAGAGTGCACACCACCTCAGACTGGGCCGACGGTTCAACTTTCAACATGACAATGACCAAAAACATTCGGCCAAGACAACAACAACATTTATTTCTATAGCACATTTTCATACAAACGATAGAGCCCAAAGTGCTTTACAGGATGAAGAAATGTTTATAAAAAATAAAAATATAAAAAGAAGATTAGGCAATGCTAAATAAAGAATAAAGTAAGGTCTGATGGACAGAAAATAACTCCAGGGGTTGGAGAAAAACAAAGCAAAATCTGCTGGGGTTTAGAGGCCATGAGACCACCCAGCTTCCCAGGGCATTCATCCTAACATTCATGATCTCAATCAGCCGTCATGGTTTTCAGGCTTCATGTGAAATAATTGATGTCGATGGTCACATGGATAGCTGGCCTTCCATCCATCAATGTAGCGACTGCACGGTGCCCTGATCAGGTGGGGATGGCGCAGATCAACACCACAGAAAACCAGAAAAAGAACAGCAAGGAAAGAAGGAGGGAGTTAGTACGGATGATAGAAATGATAAATCAATACATATACCGAATATCAGGGTTACACTAAAATGAAGCTATGAGAAAGCCTCAAATAAGGTGTGGTCAAGCACAGGTAGAGCGTTGTGTCGAAAGAAATGTCTCAGTCCAAAAGTTCATTTTGAAAATATTTAGTGAAAGTTAAAAGCAAATAATCCACACAAGAATAAAAGAAAAAATAGTTACACTCGTAGAATAAAAGGCAAAAAAAGGGAAAAATGTATCTTCTATAACCTTAGCTTTTCTTGAGAAACTTTAGTTATTTCTGTAGTTAAAAGTTCTTTACTTCCTCTTCTCTACCTAAAGATTCTTAAATTCTTATATACTTAAAGATTCGTAGCTTCTTCTTCTGTGTACTTTAAGCATACAGCACAGCACATGAATTAAGTGCCGTTTTCTTACATATTTACTACACCCACTCAAAAGGCCCGTAGGCTGGTTGGCACTTAGGCATGTGCCCAGGCACAGTTTAAAACCTTATGCCTTCCACACCTTACTCAAGGCAAGGCTGGTCACTAACTGAAGATTATTGTTTTACCCAAAGCTGTTAGAAATGGCAGGAACATACCAATACAATTCAATTTACAGGGGTTATAGGAACCTCCCATAGATTATGCATTGTCATCTAGTAAAATATTCATGAATCTTATAGAACTAGGGAAATGGCTCTTACAGCCATGTTAAAATAATGGGGTTTTAGCAGTTTTTTGAAACACTTGACTGGCTAAAGGACAAGCCTCTTGAGTGTCCTCGACGTGCCCGGCCCAAGCCCAGAGTGAAACCTCATAGAACATGTGTGGTGAGAGCAGAAGATGGCAGTTTACAGACACATCCTATCCAATCGAACAGAGCTTGAGTGGATCTGCCTGGAAGAATGGGGATCAACTGCCTCAATCCAGGTGTGCAAAGCTTGTAGAGACTTACCACCACCACCTACTCAAAGCATCATGATGCACCAACATTGATGGACTGAAAGCCAGAAGTCTACGTGACCATCATCATCAGGTCCTTCCATGAAAACCCTAAATACAAAGAGGACTGTTTGACTCATGTTAGGTAGATTGCCCAGAGGGGACTGGGTGGTCTCATGGTCTGGAACCCCTACAGATTTTATTTTTTTCTCCAGCTTTTGGAGTTTTTTTTTTGTTTTTTCTGTCCACCCTGGCCATCAGATCTTACTTATTCTATGTTAATTAATGTTGACTTATGTTTATTTTTTATTGTGTCTTCTATTTTTCTATTCATTTTGTAAAGCACTTTGAGCTACATTATTTTGTATGAATATGTGCTATATAAATAAATGTTGATTGATTGATTGATTACCAAGAAGACTCAAAGCTGGAATTGGTGCCAAAAGAGCTTCTTACAAAGTACTGAGTTAAGGGTCTAAATAATTATATCCATCCATCCCGCTATATCCTAACTACAGGGTCACGGGGGGTCTGCTGGAGCCAATCCCAGTCAACATAGGGCACAAGACAGGAAACAAACCCTGGGCAGGGTGCCAGCCCACCACAGGGCGCACACACACACACCAAGCACACACTAGGGCCAATTTAGAATCGCCAATGTACCTAACCTGCATGTCTTTGGACTGTGGGAGGAAACCCACGCAGACACGAGGAGAACATGCAAACATGGAAGCGAACCCGGGTCTCCTAACTGCGAGGCAGCACTGCTACCCACTGCGCCACCCTAAATAATTATATGAGTGGAAGGTTTCAGTTTTTAATTCTTAATAAATTTGCAACTTTGTCACTTTCACTTTGTCATTGTGGGTTATTGAGTGTAGTTTGATGGGCACAAATGGCATATTTATCCATTTAAAATTAGACTTGAAATACTATAAAGTGCACATAAAGGGAAGGGGTGTCTGAATTCTTTTATGAGTCCGCAGTATTTTGCACAACAGCTGGTGGGACTCTGCACCATTAGCTTTTACACCCGTGATATTGAACTTATGTCACACAAACTTATAAGATAAAATGTATGCAACGTTGTTAAAATATATGAAATAAAGAAAAACTCCTCTTAATTTCATTACTAAAGTTTAATCAAATCTAAACTCGTCTGCAGTGACATTTGCATAGCCGGCTCCAATGAGTCCCCTGAATTAGCCGCACACAGACTCCAATAATTTATTTGAGATCTACCAGTCTGGCTTTAGGTGTTATCATGGTGTTGAGACGGCCCTCCTGAAAGTATTCAATGACATCTCTATTATTACTGACTCGGGTGGCGCGGCAGTCCTTATCCTCCTTGACCTGTCCACTGCCTTTGACACTATTGACCAGGAGATGTTGCTGCTGTGGTTTGAACATCTTGTTGGGCTTAAAGGGGCTGCTCTTAACTGGTTCAGGTCATATCTAACACCTCTTTTACGTTTACTGCTCCTCTTAAATGTGGTGTTCCGCAGGGATCCATTTTGGGTCCTATTTTGTTCTCTATATACCTTCACCCTATTGGAGCGATTTTTAGGAAATGTAACATTTCTTTTCACTGCTATGCTGACGATACTCAGGTTTATATTCCCGTCTGCAACTCTGCAATGAATCAACTGCACAACTTTCTGAACGAAGATCCTGGATGGCTAATAATGTTCTTGATCTGAATCAAAATAAAATGGAGTTGCTTATAGTGGGTCCATCAGCTAAAGCCCATGTGGTCTTGGATTTCTCGGCTCTTTCTCTGTCTTTTGCAAACCTCAAGTCCGCAATCTTGGTGTTATCTTTGATAGTAACCTCTCTTTTGAGAAACAAGTTCATTCTGTAGTCAAGAGTTGCTTTTTCCAGCTTCGTCTATTAGGTAAGATCAAGCGTTTTTTTATCTTCTAGGGATCTTGAGAAAGCTACTCCTGCTTTTATCTTCTCTCGCCTCGATTACTGCAACTCTCTGTATTCTGGGATTAGCAAATCTCTGATACGCAGGTTACAGTTGGTCCAGAGTGCTGCCGCTCGCTTCCTGGTTGGGGCAAGAAAGTCTGATTCTGCTTCACCAATATTAGCTTCTTTACTCTGGCAGCCTGTCAGTTTTCTAATTGATTTTAAAATCGTGTTGCTAGTTTTTAAATCTTTACATGGGCTCGGCTCCTGCCTGTTTATCTGAATTGTGTGCTTTACACCAGCCATCTAGAGTGCTTAGATCTTCTGGTCAGTTGTCTCTTGTTGTCCCTCGTACCGAGTGTCAAACTAAGGGGGACAGACAGAGCGTTTTCAGCTCTGAAACTGTTCAAAACAAGATTAAAGACTCATTTCTATTCACTTGCATTCCATGACCTTCAGTAATACTGATGGTTTCCTCATTGTGATTATGTAACATTACGTTTATTTATTATTTATTTTACTTATGTTCATAGATTTTATTTCTATTTATGTTATTTATGTTGTTTTCTTTTATTCTATTATTGTAAAGCACTTTGGCCACAGCATTCCAATGTTGTTTAATATGCGCGATACACACTCACCTAAAGGATTATTAGGAACACCTGTTCAGTTTCTCATTAATGCAATTATCTAATCAACCAATCACATGGCAGTTGCTTCAATGCATTTAGGGGTGTGGTCCTGGTCAAGACAATCTCCTGAACTCCAAACTGAATGTCAGAATTGTAAAGAAAGGTGATTTAAGTCATTTTGAGCGTGGCATGGTTGTTGGTGCCAGACGGGCCAGTCTGAGTATTTCACAATCACCTCAGTTACTGGGATTTTCACGCACAACCATTTCTAGGGTTTACAAAGAATGGTGTGAAAAGGGAAAAACATCCAGTATGCGGCAGTCCTGTGGGCGAAAATGCCTTGTTGATGCTAGAGGTCAGAGGAGAATGGGCCGACTGATTCAAGCTGATAGAAGAGCAACTTTGACTGAAATAACCACTCGTTACAACCGAGGTATGCAGCAAAGCATTTGTGAAGCCACAACACGCACAACCTTGAGGCGGATGGGCTACAACAGCAGAAGACCCCACCGGGTACCACTCATCTCCACTACAAATAGGAAAAAGAGGCTACAATTTGCACGAGCTCAACAAAATTGGACAGTTGAAGACTGGAAAAATGTTGCCTGGTCTGATGAGTCTCGATTTCTGTTGAGACGTTCAAATGGTGGAGTCAGAATTTGGCGTAAACAGAATGAGAACATGGATCCATCATGCCTTGTTACCACTGTGCAGGCTGGTAGTGGTGGTGTAATGGTGTGGGGGATGTTTTCTTGGCACACTTTAGGCCCCTTAGTGCCAATTGGGCATTGTTTAAATGCCACGGGCTACCTGAGCATTTTTTCTGACCATGTCCATCCCTTCATGACCACCATGTACCCATCCTCTGATGGCTACTTCCAGCAGGATAATGCACCATGTCACAAAGCTCAAATCATTTCAAATTGGTTTCTTGAACATGACAATGAGTTCACTGTACTAAAATGGCCCCCACAGTCACCAGATCTCAACCCAATAGAGCATTTTTGGGATGTGGTGGAACGGGAGCTTCGTGCCCTGGATGTGCATCCCACAAATCTCCATCAACTGCAAGATGCTATCCTATTAATATGGGCCAACATTTCTAAAGAATGCTTTCAGCACCTTGTTGAATCAATGCCACGTAGAATTAAGGCAGTTCTGAAGGCAAAAGGGGGTCAAACACCGTATTAGTATGGTGGTCCTAATAATCCTTTAGGTGAGTGTAAATAAATTGACATTGACAGACTCCGCTCCGTTTTGTGAACTCCGCACTGGCCCCTACTGGCGGCAACAGGAGTTAGCAGTCTGCGTATCACAGCGAACCTTGTCACTTTGGCCCAACCTGGGACAAACAATGGGTTGAGTACTCTGCGGTTGGTTGGTACACAGGAAGACAACAAGAGGACCAAGTCGACGTCTTGTGTTTCTGGTTAGGGTTTAGTCCGTAGTATTTTCCTCGGACCCTCGGCGTGAGCAACTCGAAGTTTGAGGAAGTGGAGGAGGATGCCGAACGAACGCACGCCCGCGCCTTCCATAAACACATTGAAAACCAAAACTAAACAGTAAGACGAAGAAAAACAAATCCAAGTTCTGTTCGTGCTCTCGTCATGCTGGCTCTTGCGGTCTTGATTCTCACTCACACGATGAGTGCCGCCAGCTTCCCAGAGGAGGAAGAGGTGGAGGTGGCGCGGCTGGGCGTAGATATCGACGCGGAGCCCCTGGCCATCGTCAACGAGCGCTTCCTTTCAGTGGCCATCGATGCCAGTTTAGCAGGCGACGAGAAGTTCATCAGCATTCTGGGGTAAGTGGCCTCCTCTGCCGCCTTGCCTTTCTCTTTGGTCTTCGTTGTTTGTTTTTTAACTCAAGTCGCTTACCTGCTCTTGTAACACGGAAGGGCGTTTGCTTAAACCCGGCGGGTCCAAACGGGATTCTTGGCTTTCGGTCTGCGGTTTCGGGAGGAACTTACCTGCCCTCTGTCGAATCTCATTCTCTCTTCTCTCATTAACGCAGTAAAGGAAAGAAAAGGGTAACTTGGAAGATTAGGACACTTTACAGGAATCTTTACGCGTTGTACTTCTGTTTGTTTCCCCTCCTAAGTTCTTCAGACCCGCGGTATCGGGTGGCGAGACTCCGCAGCCTTTACTGGATACGCCGCAGTTCATTACGTTTATCACTTGTTAAAATTTCAATTACTCCCCCCGATGATCCCCAAATTAAATTCCGATGAGGTGATGACACTGGTTCAGATACTTTGAAATGTATCAATTATTAACCCTTACAATGTATGTATTTATAACTATATTGTATTAACCATTATAATAGGTAGCGCTGCTGCCTCGCAGTTAGGAGACTCGGGTTCACTTCCCGGGTCCTCCCTGCGTGGAATTTGTATGTTCTCCCCGTGTCTGCGTGGGTTTTCTCCCACAGTCCAAAGACATGCAGGTTAGGTGGATTGGCGATTCTAAATTGGCCCTACTGTGTGTGCTTGGTGTGTGGGTGTGTCCTGCGGTGGGTTGGCACCTTGCCCGGGATTGGTTCCTGCCCTGGGATTGGCTCCAGCAGACCCCTGTGTTTGGATTCAGCGGGTTGGAAAATATGGAGGAATATTTCGGACAAAATGAAATAAATAAATAAATAAATGCGTAAATAAATAAAAGTACTGTGAAATGTGAGCATAAATAAATAAATGTGTCATGAAATGAGAGCCTTAATAAATAAATATGTCATGAAATGAGAGCATAAATAAATAAATGTGTCACGAAATATGTTTTTCGTTGCTTATATATTTATTTCATTTTGTCCATAACATTCCTGCAAACCGTCATGAAATACGGCTTGAAATAAAACTGTCAATTTCACTCGTCAAAGTTGAGAGGGTGGGCTCTAACACGCCCTCTAGTTACTGATTGGTGAATCGATAGCACAAGAATTAATTAGAAAAATGCTTACTACTGCCGATGAAATGGATTCTGCCGAAGATATTACGTATTTCAGAGAGAGAATTGAAGATTTATCGGAAGAAATTACAATGTTTCTTCAAGGTGTTCTATTGACTCAGCTGGAATGTCAAAGGATGGACGTCCAGAGCAGGGTACTGCATCACCTGAACTGGAGTGTAGTAGAGTCTGTTCCACCTGTTCTTCGATAATTTCAAAAACAGTTTCATCCATATCGGAGTCTAAAAGGGCCGCCAACATTGTAATTTCTTCCGATAAATCTTCAACTCTCTCTCTGAAATATGTAATATCTTCGGCAGAATCCATTTCATCGGCAGTAGTAAGCATTTTTCTAATTAACTCTTGTGCTATCGATTCACCAATCAGTAACTAGAGGGCGTGTTAGAGCCCACCCTCTCAACTTTGACGAGTGAAATTGACAGTTTTATTTCAAGCCGTATTTCATGGCGGTTTGCAGGAATGTTATATGGAGGAATATTTCGGACAAAATGAAATAAATAAATAAATGCGTAAATAAATAAAAGTACTGTGAAATGTGAGCATAAATAAATAAATGTGTCACGAAATATGTTTTCGTTGCTTATTTATTTATTTCATTTTGTCCGTAACATTCCTGCAAACCGTCATGAAATACGGCTTGAAATAAAACTGTCACTTTCACTCGTCAAAGTTGAGAGGGTGGGCTCTAACACGCCCTCTAGTTACTGATTGGTGAATCGATAGCACAAGAATTAATTAGAAAAATGCTTACTACTGCCGATGAAGTGGATTCTGCCGAAGATATTACGTATTTCAGAGAGAGAATTGAAGATTTATCGGAAGAAATTACAATGTTGGCGGCCCTTTTAGACTCGATATAGATGAAACTGTTTTTGAAATTATCGAAGAACAGGTGGAACAGACTCTACTACACTCCAGTTCAGGTGATGCAGTGCCCTGCTCTGGACGTCCATCCTTTGACATTCCAGCTGAGTCAATAGAACACCTTCTGTTATGCGGTTTAAAAAGTACAACAGAGTGCAGATCTATATGATGTATCAGAGAAGACGATCACAAGACGAATGAGCCAGTTTGATATACGGTAAGCTGCAACGGCTGTATTAGTTTAGGTACTTTGACATGGAATACCCAAAGCAGCTCCACCTAATATTTTGAACTGAACAACTTTACCACTGATCAGAGCTGTACAGTTGTTTGAAAAAGTAGCTGCGAATATGCAACTGACTTTCTACTCGTAAAACAAGGGTCAAATACTCAGTTCTAAAAGGGCCGCCAACATTGTAATTTCTTCCGATAAATCTTCAATTCTCTCTCTGAAATACGTAATATCTTCGGCAGAATCCATTTAATCGGCAGTTGTAAGCATTTTTCTAATTAATTCTTGTGCTATCGATTCACCAATCAGTAACTAGAGGGCGTGTTAGAGACCGCCCTCTCAACGTTGATGAGTGAAACTGACAGTTTTATTTCAAGCCGTATTTCATGACGGTTTGCAGGAATGTTACGGACAAAATGAAATAAATAAATAAGCAACGAAAAACATATTTCGTGACACATTTATTTATTTATGCTCTCATTTCATGACATATTTATTTATTAAGGCTGTCATTTCATGACACATTTATTTATTTATGCTCACATTTCACAGTACTTTTATTTATTTACGCATTTATTTATTTATTTCATTTTGTCCGAAATATTCCTCCATAGGAAAATGGATGGAAATCAGTAACAGCACCCTAAAATGTCGTCATCTGTTAAGAATGAAACTTTATGGTTTCAATGAACAGCACAAAAAAGTTAAACATCCCATAATTTGTTCGGCTTCTATTTCTTTTTATCTTGCCATGTCTTTCGGGTTAGTTTAAATTTCATTTGTTCACACACTGAAAAAAATATAACCTCCATTCAACTTAAAATAATTAAGGTAATGATTCACACTTAATATTTTCAATCTGAACCAATATAATTCTTTTTATCTTCTTGAACCCTCAATGTTTAATCTGAGGCAATCATTTAGAGTGATTGGGTGCAATTCACTTGTTCTATACTGAAGTATAGACTGGGGACTGGGCCGTCTCTTGGTCTGGAATCCCTACAGATTTTATTTTTTTCTCCAGCCTTTGGAGTTTTTTTTTTGTTTTGTTTTTTCTGTCCCCCCTGGCCATTGGACCTTAGTCTTATTCGATGTTAATTAAAGTTGATTTATTTTGTTTTCTTATTGTGTCTTTTATTTTTCTATTCTTTATTATGTAAAGCACTTTGAACTACTGTATGTATGAAAATGTGCTATAGAAATAAATGTTGTTGTTGTTGTTGTAGGTAGACAAGCTCCTGTTACCTGCTGTGAAAACAGGTGCGTTTTCGTGAATAATTTTTGTCTTTGATGGAGACTCGAGTTGTGCGTCGTTAGTATTTAGCGACAGAGTGTCTGCCTGGAAATTTTGATTTCTTTCTCATTGAAATTCTCCATGGAATTGTCAGATTGAGGAATCCTGTCTTCACCCCTACCACTGAGCAATCAAAGCAGAACTGACCAATGAAGATAGAACCATAACAAAAATAAAGAATCAGACCAAAGCCCAACTAATCAATCGGAGGTCTTAGTGGCAACCTGACCAATCAAATTGACTGAGAGAACAAAGCCAAATTGACCAATCAGATTGTTCATTGGGACAGGATACACAGACCTTAGAGTTTTTTTTTACATAGAGAGATAGATATTCATCCACCTTAATAAAAGAATGTGTCTGTTAAGTTTGTGTGACCGTCCAGTTGCTATATCTTAGTCATTCCTGCAGATGGCGCATCATTAGAACAACCTACAGACCATTCAACCCAACAAGCTTCCAGTCCTGTCCACTTAATTATTCTAAAATAATGTCAAGTCTAGTTTTGAAAGTTACTAAATTATTACTGTCTACCACACTACTAACAAACATTAACTCTGCTTTTACAAATCCTGTACTATATGGCATACTGTATAACAGAGACATGCATTGCATGGTGCACTACAAACGTTAACACTGAGGTCTGCATTAATTACTTAGATTTCAAACTATCTTAGATGGGAGCACAGCTAGTATGATATATTTATATATAAAAAGAACATCACTATCGCAGATACATGCTTAATATTTATTATCATCTGTCAAAACGTTAATTGAAAGAAGTCATATTTACATAAAGGAACGTGACATTTTATGTATATATACCAGCTTTAAAAAGCCCAGGCTCCTAGAAACTATTGAAATCATCAGAAAAAAAATTGAAACGCAGAATCGGCGGTTTTGTTTTGCGGACGAGCTCGTCCCTCTTGTCTTTCAGCGGCTAAGCGAGTTTCTCCCTCGTTTGTCTTTCCTCAGCGGTTTCACTTTGACAACAGAGTCGCATTCTTTCAGCTTCATGCTGTAGCCTCGTCCTTCTTTCTTCTTCTGACTTCTTAACTTGGGACCACCTTGCTGGCTCTTTGAGCTTCATGCTGTAGCCTGTCACTTCTGGGCTGGACAGACAAACTCGCACACTTCCATGCGTAGATGTGAAAACTGCAATGGCAAATGTTAATAGATTAGATAGATAGATAGATAGATAGATACTTTATTAATCCCAAGGGGAAATTCAGATTATAGAGGCTGTAAGGTCTTTGTTTGCTTTGTTTATTTGGTTTTTTTTTTTTATTTTCTTCCAGATCTCAAAAGCTGAGGACGCTTGCAAAAGGCTTGGCTCCTGGTTACTTACGATTTGGTGGAACAAAAGCAGACTTCACTGTCTTTCTTCCAGATGCTAATCATGTCAAAGCACAACTCTGGGAATATAAATTTATTTTCCAAAACAAATCAGGTAAATCTCTGATTGCAGTGTTAGATCATTCACAGTGTTGATTTAAACTGTGTCTTTATTGTCAGCATGAAGATATATTATTCATTAGCTTGTTGATGCAGATATCTTATATATAAATGTCTACGGGTGGAAGAGTGTGTGTCTGTCTGTCTGGCCCGGAAGTGAGTGGTGGAGTCGGGGTAAGACAGACCCTTAGCCACTAATGCACAAGCGAGGTGAGCACGTCGGCAAAATGAATCCTCCTAGGAGAGAGACGCCCAGAGTAGTTCCTTTCAATTACCTGACATCTCTACATTTCAGTTTTTTTCTGACGATTTCAATAGTTTCTAGTACCCTGGGCTTTTTACAGGATGGGCTTACACAGCTTGCACTGAGAATTTGTAGTCATCTACAACGTAGTAAGATTAATAAAGACTTAATACTTTTCATAAATTTGGGAATAAATCTATACATATATAAAAGCCAAATACCACTGAGTCACTCATCACGAAATCTCCCGAACCATGAGAACTTGGGACTTGAAATTTGGAATGTAGGTTATCCTTGGCCCATAGGTGCTCGCTAAGAAATGGTTTTAAAAAGCTCGTGGTCCAAGCGCAATATTTCTTACAGTTTTTTAAGACCCGTTTGTATGCCTGTACGCTTTTGACGAGAGAACTACTTAACGGATTTAGATTGGGTTTTTTTCTATAATTTTCTTGAACATTCCATTGATTTTGTGACTTTCTCATTAGATAGATAGATACTTTATTAATCCCAAGGGGAAATTCACATAATCCAGCAGTATACTGATACAAAGAAACAATATTAAATTAAATAGTAATAAAAATGAAAAAAAAATTAAAATAAAATTAATGTTCGCATTTACTCCCCGGGTGGAATTGAAGAGTCGCATAGTGTGGGAGAGGAACGATCTCCTCAGTCTGTCAGTGGAGCAGGACGGTGACAAAAGTCTGTCACTGAAGCTACTCCTCTGCCTGGAGATGACACTGTTCAGTGGATGCAGTGGATTATTCATGGTTGACAGGAGTTTGCTTAATGCCCATCGCTCTGCCACAGATGTTAAACTGTCCAACTTTAATCCTACAATGGAGCCTGCCTTCTTAACAAGTTTGTCCAGGCGTGAGGCGTCTTTCATCTTTATGCTGCCACCCCAGTACACCACCGCGTAGAAGAGGGCACTCGCCACAACCGTCTGGTAGAACATCTGCAGCATCTTACTGCAGATGTTGAAGGATGCCAACCTTCTCAGAAAGTATAGTCTGCTCTGACCTTTCTTACATAGAGCATCAGTATTGGCAGTCCAGTCCAATTTGTCATCCAGCTGCACTCCCAGATATTTAAAGGTCTGCACCCTCTGCACACAGTCACCTCTGATGATCACAGGGTCCATGAGGGGCCTGGGCCTCCTAAAATCCACCACCAGCTCCTTGGTCTTGCTGGTGTTAAGGTGTAAGTGGTTTGAGTCGCACCATTTAACAAAGTCTTTGATTAACTTTCTGTACTCCTCCTCCTGCCCACTCCTGATGCAGCCCACAATAGCAGTGTCATCAGCGAACTTTTGCACATGGCAGGACTCCGAGTCATATTGGAAGTCTGATGTATATAGACTGAACAGGACCGGAGAAAGTCCAGTCCCCTGCGGCGCCCCTGTATTGCTGCACACGATGTCAGACCTGCAGTTCCCAAGACGCACATACTGAGGTCTGTCTGTAAGATAGTCCACAATCCATGTCACAAGGTGTGAATCTACTCCCATCTCAGTCAGCTTATCCCTAAGGAGCAGAGGTTGGATGGTGTTGAAGGTGCTAGAGAAGTCCAAAAACATAATTCTTACAGTACCACTGCCTCTGTCCAGGTGGGAGAGGGATCGATGAAGCATATAGATGATGGCATCCTCCGCTCCCACCTACGCTAAGTATCATAGTTTGCTTGCGGTACCGATTTTATTAGCACAAATCCGAGAGAGACTCATTAGGCTGTGGACGGGGCCCTCCTTACTCGCGCGTCTGCCTTGGGGTGTAGCCTTAACTCCGCTTAGTTAGCGAACGAGAGAACTGCTTAACGGATTTTGATCTTTTTTTTTTTTTCTATAATTTGCTTGAACATTCCGGTTGATTTTGTGACTTCTCTCAAGGGGCTAAGAATCATAGTTCGCTTGCAGGAGTGATATATTCACGCTAATCCAAGAGAGGGAGGCTGAAGACCGAGGAGAGGGGGAAGAGTGACGTTAGGAGTGGAGAGCTGGGCAGGACCCTCCTCACTGTCCTGTTTCACTACTCCGAGGGCGAAGCTGCAGGGGAATGGCTAGTACGATATAAATAGAAATGGTGTACCAGTTGCAGAGAAGTTTAATTAAAAATAAAGAAGCTCCTTGTTTTGTATTTTGCAAAGGTTCTTTATTCTGTATAGAATGTTGCTAAGGTCTTATTAATGATTTTTTTTTTGACAAATGTGTTAAAGCTGATAATTGCTACAAGAGCATTCTACCTTATGGGGCAGAGAAATATTTGAAAAATGAGTGGCTATTGCAAGATGAACTCATACTGAGAAATGAAAATCAAAATATCTTCAACTATCAAACAATTTCAGGTAAGTAAAATGTGCAGTCCATTCTGGATATATTATTCTCCACAGAAGTAATCATGGTACCTCCAACTTCTCGCCAGAAAACTGAACTTGTGTTATTCTGAATATACAGTGTATCCGGAAAGTATTCACAGAACATCACTTTTTTACCACATTTTGTTATGTTACAGCCTTATTCCAAAATGGATTCAATTTATTTATTTCCTCAGAATTCTACACACAACGCCCCATAATGACAATGTGAAAAAAGTTTACTTGAGATTTTTACAAATTTATTAAAAATAAAAAAACTGAGAAAGCACATGTCCATAAGTATTCACAGCCTTTGCCATGAAGCTCCAAATTGATCTCAGGTCCATCCTGTTTCCCCTGATCATCCTTGAGATGTTTCTGCAGCTTCATTGGAGTCCACCTGTGGTAAATTCAGTTGACTGGACATGATTTGGAAAGGCACACACCTGTCTATAGAAGGTCCCACAGTTGACAGTTCATGTCAGAGCACAAACCAAGCATGAAGTCAAAGGAATTGTCTGTAGACCTCCGAGACAGGATTGTCTCAAGGCACAAATCTGGGGAAGGTTACAGAAAAATTTCTGCTGCTTTGAAGGTCCCAATGGGCACAGTGGCCTCCATCATCTGTAAGTGGAAGAAGTTTGAAACCACCAGGACTCTTCCTAGAGCTGGCCGGCCATCTAAACTGAGCGATCGGGGGAGAAGGGCCTTAGTCAGGGAGGTGACCAAGAACCCGATGGTCACTCTGTCAGAGCTCCAGAGGTCCTCTGTGGAGAGAGGAGAACCTTCCAGAAGGACAACCATCTCTGCAGCAATCCACCAATCAGGCCTGTATGGTAGAGTGGCCAGACGGAAGCCACTCCTTAGTAAAAGGCACATGGCAGCCCGCCTGGAGTTTGCCAAAAGGCACCTGAAGGACTCTCAGACCATGAGAAACAAAATTCTCTGGTCTGATGAGACAAAGATTGAACTCTTTGGTGTGAATGCCAGGCGTCACGTTTGGAGGAAACCAGGCACCGCTCATCACCAATACTATCCCTACAGTGGAGCATGGTGGTGGGCAGCATCATGCTGTGGGGATGTTTTTCAGCAACAGGAAGTGTGAGACTAGTCAGGATAAAGAGAAAGATGACTGCAGCAATGTACAGAGACATCCTGGATGAAAACCTGCTCCAGAGCGCTCTTGACCTCAGACTGGGGCGACGGTTCATCTTTCAGCAGGACAACGACCCTAAGCACACAGCCAAGATATCAAAGGAGTGGCTTCAGGACAACTCTGTGAATGTCCTTGAGTGGCCCAGCCAGAGCCCAGACTTGAATCGATTGAACATCTCTGGAGAGATCTTAAAATGGCTGTGCACCGACGCTTCTCATCCAACCTGATGGAGCTTGAGAGGTGCTGCAAAGAGGAATGGGTGAAACTGGCCAAGGATAGGTGTGCCAAGCTTGTGGCATCATATTCAAAAAGACTTGAGGCTGGAATTGCTGCCAAAGGTGCATCGACAAAGTATTGAGCAAAGGCTGTGAATACTTATGGACATGGGATTTCTCAGTTTTTTTATTTTTAATAAATTTGCAAAAACCTCAAGTAATTTTTTTTCATGTTCTCATTATGGGGTGTTGTGTGTATAATTCTGAGGAAAAAAATGAATTTGATCCATTTTGGAATAAGGCTGTAACATAACAAAATGTGGAAAAAGCGATGCACTGTGAATACTTTCCGGATGCACTGTTTGTAGACCATATGGCCAAACGTATTTGAGTTCAGGTGTTTCATTGTTAACAGGTGCTTAACATCAGCACACAGCCATGGAATCTCCATTGACAAACAGTGGCAGTCAAACAGGTTGTATTGAAGAGTTCTGTGACTTTAAACATGACACTATTATAGGATGTCATCTTTCCTACAAGTCGGTCTGTGAAATGTCTGCACTGGTAGATCTGCTCCAGTCAACTGTAAGTGCTATTAGTGTGAAGTGGAAGTTCCTAGGAGCCAATAGTAGCTCAGTTACAAAGTAATAGACCATCAAGACTGACAGAATGGGACCTCTGAGTGGTGAAGCACATTACACATAAAAATGGAATAAATAATAAAATAAAAATCACTCACAGCAAAGTTCCATATTGCCACTGGAAGCAACATCAGCACAAAAATTATATCGGGAGCATCATGAAATGGGTTTCAATGGCTGAGCAGCTGCACACAAGTCTAAGATCACTATGTGCAATGCTAAGCATTGGTTGGAGCGGAATACAGATTGCCAGCATGGGCAAATCTGGGTTTGGCAGATGTCAGGAGAATGCAGTCGTCCAGACTCCATGGTGCCTACGATAACATTAGGTGGATGAGGGCTGTTTTTCAGGGGCAGCATGGTGGCGCAGTGGTAGCACTGCTTCCTCGCAGTAAGGAGACCTGGGTTTGCTTCCCGGGTCCTCCCTTCGTGGAGTTTGCATGTTCTCCCCGTGTCTGCGTGGGTTTGCTCCCATAGTCCAAAGACATGCAGATTAGGTGCATTGGTGATCCTAAATTGTCCCCAGTGTGTGCTTGGTGTGTGGGTGTGTGCCCTGCGGTGGGCTGGCGCCCTGCCCGGGTTTGTTCCCTCCTTGCTCCCTGTGCTGGCCGGGATTGGCTCCAGCAGACCCCTGTGTTAGGATATAGCAGGTTGGATAATGACAGTGACTGACTGACATGACTATTTTTCAGGGTTTGGGCTAGGCCCATAGGTTCCAGTGAAGGGTACTGTCTATATTATAGCATACAGTGACGTTGTAGATAATTGTGTGCTTACAATTTTGTGCCAACAGTTTGTAAACGCCCTTTTCTATTCCAGCATGACTGTGCCCCTGTGCACAAAGCCAGGTCCTTAAAGACATGTCGGCACTCGAGTGGCCTGTATAGAGCCTTGACCTCAACCCTACTGAACACCTTTGGGATGAATTAAAACACTGATGAAGAGCCACATCTTCTCGTTCAACTTCTGTACCTTTTCATACAAATGCTCTTTCGAGTTAATGGACACACATTCCCAAAGACAAACTTCAAGAGTGACGTCTGTAATAGTCGCAAAGAGGGGGCCAACTTCATGTTAATGGCCATGGGTTTAGAATGGAATGCCCAACAAGCTCATTTAATGTATGTGTGATGGTCAGGTTCACAAACGTTTGGCCATTTAGTCAATGCCTGTATAACCAATTGCAGCTTGCATCACGGTGACATATTGATTGTTGTCTTTGCTTTGCACTAAATATAATAATTTGGTATTATTATTATTTTTTTATTTCTCTAAAGGCCAGGGCAACCTAGTGCTGGTTATTACTATTTTAGATGCAGTTAGAATTTTAAGGTATTTTTGAGAATTTGTCTGTAAGCAGTTTCTATTAGTTTTATGCATACTTTTTTGCACATATCATTGCCTTTATACTGAAAGCCTTATTCGATCCTTCACTTTTGTTTAAGTACAAACCAAAAAAAATCATCATGTCATATAAACTAAAAAAAAACTTCACCTAAAGGTAATCTTAAAATATGTGAAATTCAGTGATTAATTGCTTGAATGAATAACCCTCTTTACAGCTTGGACCAATCCCAGAAAAATATTAAATTCGTGTGTGTGTACGTTTCTACAAAAGACTCCTTACAGTTTTTAAATTTATGTCTTTGAATTTTTTAACAGGATCTTCAGTGGATATGCTGTATGCATTTGCCAGTTGCTCAGGGTTTCATCTGATCTTTGGCCTGAATGCTTTACTGCGAAATGACAACAATGTTTGGAACAGCTCTAATGCTGAGCAGCTCCTGAAGTACTGTCAGTCAAAGCAGTATAGAATATCATGGGAGCTGGGCAATGGTGGGTGATGATGTTAGACTTTTTGTTTATAGTAACTTCTTTAAGATAAGGCTTTATTACTCAATGTAAGCTTGTTTGAAAGAATACTGTTATAGAACAAGAGGCTTTCATTGTTGTTACTTGGCTGACACCTTTATCCAGGGTAACTGACAACACTTGAGATATAATTAGATACGTTTGATTTTCTGTTGTTTTTCCCATTTGGAGCAGAGGCAGGTGAAGTGATTTGCTCATGGTCACTCAGTGTTAATAGTGGGATTTGAAACCACAATCTCCGTATTTGAAGTCCAAAGTCTTCACCATAAGGCCAGGTTCATATTTCATGTGACGTGGCGCGTGCTCCAGCGGATGCTACTGCTACACAAGTGTTGTACTGTTTATACTTGCGCACATACTTTACGTAAGTCTGGAAGATTCTACCAGGAGGCACTGCGAGATATCATCACGGTGAGAGTTGGTTCGGCTTCGCTGTGTTGTAAATTGCCTGAAACATCCATTAAATTCTGAGGACACCTTGCCGCAATATCTCCAAAAAGGATGTTTGATTACATCCATCAATCCAGGGATGCGCCCATTCCAGCAAGCATCGAACTCGAGACAGAAACAATCCCTGAATTGGGGCATCAGCTCATCGCAAGGTGAACACAAGCACTCGCATACATGGGCGTCATTTTAGCATCACCAAATCCTCAAACCTTCATGTCTTTGGAAGGAAACCGGAGCACACTGTGGAAACCCACCAGGAAAACATGCAAACTCCAGGCAGGGAATACCAGGGACATGACTCCCTGTGAGACAGACTGTGCCGCCACAACGTGCAATTGTTATCAGTATTCATTATTTGAATGAAGTTAACAACTTATCTGTAAAATGTAACATACACACTTTAAAGCATTTCATCATGAAAGTGATATCAAGTATACATAAAGATTCTATCCATCCATTGTCTAACCCGCTGAATCTGAATACAGGGCACAAGGCAGGAACCAATCCTGGGCTGGGTGCCAACCCACCGCAGGACACACACAAACACCAAGCACACACTAGGGCCAATTTAAAGTCACCAATCCACCTAACCTGCATGTCTTTGGACTGTGGGAGGAAACCGGAGCGCCCGGAGAAAACCCACACAGACACGGGGAGAACATGCAAACTCCACGCAGGGAGGACCCGGGAAGCGAACCCAGGCCTCCTTACTGCGAGGCAGCAGCGCTACCCACTGTGCCACCGTGCCGCCCATAAAGATTCTAAATGTGCATATATATATATATATAATCCTATGCCTAAAGGTGCAGTGATTTTATGTGACGTTTTTTGTCACGCTTTATATCGGACTTATTTTAAAACCTACATATATAGGTTTGGTATCATTCTTTTCAGAATTTATCAAACATTAATTTGATGTTGTTAGATTTTCAGATTCTTATTCCATTTTTAAGTTATAAACTAAAATATCCATCCATCCATCCATCCATTTTCTAACCCGCTGAATCCAAATACAGGGTCACGGGGGTCTGCCGGAGCCAATCCCAGCCAACACAGGGCACAAGGCAGGAACCAATCCTGAGCAGGGTGCCAACCCACCGGAGGACACACACAAACACACCCACACACCAAGCACACACTAGGGCCAATTTAGAATCGCCAATCCACCTAACCTGCATGTCTTTGGATTGTGGGAGGAAACCGGAGCGCCGGAGGAAACCCACGCAGACACGGGGAGAACATGCAAACTCCACGCAGGGAGGACCCGGGAAGCGAACCCAGGCCTCCTTACTGCGAGGCAGCAGCGCTACCCACTGTGCCACCGTGCCGCCCATAAAGATTCTAAATGTGCATATATATATATTTTATATATATATATATTTATATATATATATATATATTTTATATATATATATATATATATAATCCTATGCCTAAAGGTGCAGTGATTTTATGTGACTTTTTTGTCACGCTTTATATCGGACTTATTTTAAAACCTACATATATAGGTTTGGTATCATTCTTTTCAGAATTTATCAAACATTAATTTGATGTTGTTAGATTTTCAGATTCTTATTCCATTTTTAAGTTATAAACTAAAATATCAAGAAAGTCAATGCTTTTTAATTTCAATAAATCATTAGTTCAATAATTTAATAATTTAATTCAATAAATTACATGATTTTTGATCAAGTAAACTTTCTTTCACAGAAGCAAACTATTAAAAAAAAAATCTATTCATAACACCAGTGTTTGTATTTAGGTGATTTAGTTAGCTGAAGGTTGAGTTTACGATGACCCACTGCGTACCATTTTAGTTTTCACGTGATTTTTCCTGTTATTTAAATGAGTCATTTTTTTAAGAAAAGTTTTTTTTTTTTATCTATAATAATGTCCGTTAAAATGAATGGATCGTTTCTTTAGTCTCTTATAAATACTCATCGAGCATAGTGGATCTCAGTTTAACGGGAATACTCCAATCGGTAAGAGAGTAAATATTTTATTCTCATTTCATGATTTTTACTCCATTAAAAAATAATGAATTTTTCTTTTACATTTTTATAGAATTTCGTGATTTTGACCCCGATAAATAATAATTTTTCTTTTGTCCATTTACAGATTTTACTAATATTCTGGCCGCAACTAGGGGTTGGGTGCCGAAGGCGCTAGAGGGGCTTGTCTCCCTTAGTATCATATATTTAATGTGCTCTGTGTTGCGATTGCTGCTGTCAGTTCAGGAGGAAGCCCCAGAAGCTCATAGCAATTAACAACTGGATCGGTTTTAAGATGACGTTTACGATGGTCTGCTTTAATGATAAAGTAAACTACATGGTTGAAGTGGACATTTTGAGATTAAAGCTGACATATCCACTTTAATTACAAAATACCCCTTTCCACCGTGTCCCTAATTTTTTTTTATCAGTGGCTCAACTACTCTGCCTTACATTCTGATGCTGTTGTGAAGGTGCAAAAAAAAAAACAGTCGGCACAGAAGATGGTATATGAGACTTTTAAAATGTGTCATTACAATGGGCATTATGCGACACTTGAATATAAAAGCACCATGAATGCATTTGTATGTCGCCATTTTGCTTGACCACATCGAACCACTCATCAAACATTGAAGTGTGCACAACAATGCTGTAGGATCCGTATAGCAGCTTTCTGTCACATGCAGATAGTAAACAGAGACTCTGATGTCACGTTCCAACTTTTATCACACTGCTCCCACTCGCACACGCGTCTCGTTAATTTTTGAGGACCTGCTCAGAGGATGCGTCAAATGCATGCTGGGAACGCATGGCAGCCATGATGCGTACGCGTTCAGAGTGAAGTATAAACAAGCCCTTATGCCACATTGTCTTCCTATAAGATAGAAACACTTATGTCTTTTATTATGCTTTTGATCTATTTTATCTAATTTAATTAGCCCTTTTTTATGAATTTGGGATTTTAACCAGATGTTTTATCATTTGTTATGGTGTTACTATTTTTTTTCTTCATTATTGCTATCACAGGATGTTTTTCTTTTTAGAACCCAACAGCTTTGAGAAGAAGGCTGGGATAAAAGTTGATGGATCCCAGCTAGGAAAAGATTTTATTCACCTTCATAATATTCTGCAGAAATACCCACTGTTTCAGAGCTCCAGCCTTTATGGACCTGATGTAGGTCAGCCACAAAAGCACAGAAGGAAACTTCTTAATGGGTAATCCTTTCTTCAGCACATCGTCTATCCACAGTGGTCGAGGGGAAGACATGGGGAAGTCCAAAAAAAATCTTGGGTTGCCAGCCAAATTTAATATGATGGCGTGAGCACAAAAGAAAGCAAGCGCATAACGATGCAAAGCCACTGAAACAGTAGGCAATGGCTGCCTCAGAAAAAGTAACACTGCTTATTAGAGCGGGTCTGCCATCAGTTCTGGTCCAAATGAGTCGCCTCCTTTCGGGGATGGTTGGCTTTTATAGAACTACTGACTGGAAGGGATGGAGTCAGTTGCCGTCATGGATAAGAAAAGAGGCGATACTGTTAGCTTCGGCAATCCCTCCTGTCCCGAAGTAGAAGTGCATACCTCCAACAAGCCTAGAAGGCGATCCTCTAATGTTGCATGCATGACATGACATACTGTTTTTGTAATTTTATTAATGTAACTTTTATAATTGTACAAATAACGTAATAATTCTCACATGTACATTTTATTTTACACTTTTGCAATAACATTTGTCACACACATGCGAATGGGAGGCAGCTGAAGGGCTCACAAAGGGATAAATTCCGTACTAGATCAGGGGGTGGCAGAGTACAATAATCCTTCCTCTTTTTCATCGGCAGACCAATCATGGGAAATTTGGCCTGTGTACTGTATGTCAAATTCTGGTCACAGCAAAAAAATGAGATTCGTCAGGTCAGGAAATTAATAATAATAATAATAATAATCTTTAATTGTACTGTTTTTGTGCTAATTGTGTGCCTTCCTGACAGGAATTAAACCTGGGCTGATCTTCTGCACAGCATTGTTGCAAGGTGGTGTCATATAAGTATTTGTTGCCTTTCTGTTAGCTTGATTATATAAAGTGACCAATTTCTAATAACCCTGGGTGTCTAAAGTAAAGAGCTGAACACAATTAGGACCGAAATGTATAGGCTAATGAATTAATTCACTTAGTCTACTTACAAGCTTTCTGTCTTGAAGTATGGGGCCTATCTTTGGAGTGACTGGTACAGAGTAAAAACCAACTATGGACTGCACAGTCTATCTTCTAACACACTCATGGACATACTCACACTCATTCAGACAGACTAACAAACTCATCATTAGACTATGAGGGGAATAAAGCAATGAAAAACACATGTCACCTAGAGAGGGTGTGCAAGCTCCAGAGACCAGGCTGGTGATCACACCTTCTTCTGTATCTGGGGGGGGCAACCACGCTATCTTCACACCAAGGCTGTTATTGCTTATAAAATATTAGACTTTACCCCAAATTAAATGCATTTTTTTCTCTTATATATAATGTAAAACACCCCAAAGTAGTTCAAAGCAGAACACAATGTAGGACTGAGTAAAATTCAAGTTGAGTGTATTCCATAAGCTACCATGTTGACCTGAACATTGCCAGTCAGCATAAGCACAATGACAGCCTGTAAAGACCTACACAAATCCTGCAGTAATTTGAGAGCTTTTTAAAAATACAAATCTAATGGGATTTGGACTTGATCCTCTGCCAGTATAACTTTAAAAATGCACATTTGGGAGAGAAAATAAAAGACAAATTCGCATTCATCTAAACTGAGAATATATAGTAGAGTAGGCAGAATCAGAAGAGCTGTACACCGTTTTCTGAATATAAATAAATAACAGCCTCCAAGATCAGAAATCACCTGGGATACAGCGAGCAGGCAGATGTGCTCAATTTGATATTGTGAAATAACATCCATGCATTTTCTTTTACGAAGAAAATGCATTAAGAATTGCTGTTCTAAAGGAAAGGACATTGTGGCTCCAGAGCAACACTAAAGAAGATAACACGTTAAAAAGAGGTAAGACAGAGAAAAAAATAATAGCAATAACAAATCAGTGCTCTCTGCTCTTCCAGAAAGAAAAGGTAGTCCCATGAGTGTAATTAACTCATACTCTTTAACATGCTGCTTAAATAGCAATGTATTCAAATCCGAAAAATATCACAAAATAACACATAACTCTGAGCACAACTGAATCAGCTGCTCCTTCGCAGTAAGGAGACCAGGCTTCATGTCTTGTGTTCTCCCCGTGTTTGTGTGCGTTTTTGCTTCTTCCAGGGACTTCAGTTTCCTGCCACTGCCCAAAGACATGCAAATTAGGTGAGCTGGCAATGCTAAGTTGGCGCTAGCGAGTGTGTGTGTGTGTTCACCGTGCACTGGACTGGTACCCAGTGCTACCTGGGATAGGGTCCAGGCCTGCCCAAGGCCCTGTGTAAAATGACAGCTTTCATACACATTTGCAAGGCACCATACACAACCAACATACAAGATAAATTAAGGAAAATGATAAAAAAAATATATACAGGCAGTCCCCGGGTTATGTACGAGATAGGGACTGCAGGTTTGTACTTAAGTTGAATTTGTATGTAAGTCGAAACAGGTACATAAATGTAATAAATGCTATTGTTGACCGACTGTAACCAAGTGCTCTGCCAATGAATGATGGAGTTTCACCTCTCTCTGACCTTTTTATTATTTCTACTTTATTTTTAATGGTGATAGTTTTTCTCTTCTTTACTATTTCATCAGCACTTGCATCAGATTTGTGTTTCAGAGACATTCTTGAAGGGTGAAGACAAAACGTTAAGATGAGCTCTTCTGCACAGCACTGTATACGCTATCACAGCAGGAAGGCACCCGTCGTCAACACGTCTGATGTACTGACAAGAGACACCTTCCTGCTATGTGCATAACAGTACAAACAGGCTTGCTATTGAGAATGAGTGGGGTGGCAAGGGGCAGTTGGTTCATCACCAGCCCACCTCACTGTCACCTCCACTACAGTATGCCGCCTGCAGCGTCCACCCACCGAGAACGAACACGGTGCGGCCAAATGCAGGAAGTGACTTGCCCACCACCACCCCCATTCAACAGGCAGCCATCCGAGGCACACTGCAATGCTACCCCGGGCCACCCAGTTCACCCTCAGTGGCCTCCATTCAGCCACAACCGGGTCATAACTTGCAGCATTACCAGCTGCCCACCGAGAATGAACGGGGCAGCTGTGTGTGGTGGGTGGACAGTGAGAGCCACCCAAGGGACACTACACTGCGCGAGCAGTGAAATCGCTCCCCTCCAGCCACCACTTGCAGCATCCCCAGGCCGAAGATGATGGACCGGCAGTTACTGAGGCGCATGCGGTGCAGCTGCTGCCCCATTCATAAGTTGTAGGTCAGAATGTCCGTAACCTGGGGGACTACCTGTATATAAAATCTTTATTTTTAAAAAAAATTTTAGGACAAGACAAGACTTTTTTCCTGCAACGAGACGTGATTTTTGAAGAGAGACACTTTCATGTCCCGCGAGACGGTCAGTTCACGTCATACTTACAACCTTTGGAAGTAAGTCCCTTGAGAAGGTGACTTTTGCAAGTCACGCCCTACTTACAACCATTTTCAAACGAGACCATGGTCATCTAACCTCTCAGTTGTTGGAATGCTTATGGCAGGCACACTCCCTGTGCTCTCAGCTCTTAAAAATTTTATACGTTCTAGATGACACGTCAACGACTAAGCGAAAAAGTAAGAGCAATGCGTCGAAAAGAGACCTAGATTTTGTGCCAAGAGATTTAACCATGCCCGGGGCCGGAAAAAGACAAAGTAGAACGTTGTAAAGAATTCAAAAATGTTGGCGCGAGACACATGCAGAACAGGTTAGAGATGATGGAAGTAGGAAAATTTGAAATGATAGTAAAGATCGCATTAGTGCAAACAACCGGAAATTATTAGATGTGCTTGAAAAATGCAATATTACACATATTAATGAAGATTTCAAATACCTGCCTTTTTTTTTGCTTAAATTTATTTAATCTATCTGGTCACAAGACATTGCAAGAAAACATAACTAAATCGGACAAAATAGAGCAGAGTGAAGTAGGATGGGCTTCATAAACAGTCCAAAGAGGACTTGGCATTCAAAACCCACCCAAAAAAATAAATAAGTAGTCCCGTCTAAAACAAGTCTTCTTATATTGTGTAACAGCCAATGGAGTAAAAACCAAAAAGTTAAGCACAAGCATGTTTAGTTTACTATTATAATAATTCGTTTTTGCCAAGTTTTAAAGAAGTTTTGAACAGACATTCTTAAAGAGAATTTGATTTTTTCCAATTTGACATAATATGAAATCTTGTTTTCCAACAGAGTTACATGTGGTGGATTCTTCCAGTTGCTCAAAATGTCTTTATGCTAGTAGTGTAGTATAAATTTTCATTGCACACTTTTAAGCCACCTGGTGTTACTCCAAATGCCTGCATTTTTAAATGTTGTAATATGTACTGCATTAACTCACACTAGGCCATTATAGGTAAAAATCCATTATTGGTAACAGATTGAATGTGGCAGCACAGTGCAGGAACATAGTCAGCTGGATGAGAAAAAGAGAAGAAAATAGCCAAAGATTACAGTTTATAATATTTTAGGTTGTTTCTTTTTATTTCAGGTTTATGAAGGCTGCAGGAAAAGTGATAAATGCTTGCACATGGCACCAGTAAGCAAAACCTTTATAAACGTGAACATTTTTATTGTTTGTTCTGTGTTTCTATGTTGTGAAGTCTGTACCCAGAGTGTCATATTAATTATTGGTTAAACAATTGATTTTTAACTAAACATCTTTTTACTCCATTATGTGTAGTGATTTATACAGGGAGATTCACTAGAAAGAGGCTTTGAATATTCTGTAATAGCTCTCGCTAGGACGAAGCAATCGGAACAAAACAACGTACAATGTGCTCCTCCGTGTATGGAGCTTCAAACAAGCATCAGAGCGATGAGGTAGGCGCCGGACAGCCGTTGCGACGTTTAGCCTCTGTTTGCTATTTCTGGGTGCATACCGCCCACACCCCTTCACTCCGGCACTCGACTTCTCATCAGGATGGTGGTGTAGAGTGTTTAGCAGCGCATCTTCATGCTGCAAACCTATTGGGTCACCAGTTCATTTAAGCGATGTCAGAATCAACTGGATGATCGTGAATTCATTGGTCAGCAAGATGGAACGATGTGTCACACATCGGCAAGGAGCATGGCAGAAACTGATGACTCCTTTGGTAACATGGTCATTTCAAAGGGGCTGTGGCCAGCACGGTCGCTGGATCTGACACCACCAAACATCTTCCTTTGGGGTCTGCTCAACGGAAAAGTCTATCGGAACAAGCCTCGCACTGTGGCAGATTTGAAGGAAAACATCCTACGTGAAATTGCTGCTATTCCGATACGTTGAGGAACATGGAGCACCGCGTCGAAATGTGTGTGGCAGAAAACGGAAACCACTTCCAGCATCGCATGTCATGCATTCGATTACACAAACGTCAAGGTATATAGCGTATTTGTTTGGTTTAGATTGCTTCCTCCTACTGGGAGTTACAACAGAATATTCAAGACCTCTTTTGTGTGAATCTCCCTGTATATACATATATGGTCAATAATTAATGAAAAATAGAAAAGTACACATTATTTTTAATTTTTTGTTATTGAAATAGTTACTATGTTGATGGGAGAGACACATCGCTAGATGAGTTCCTCAGTCCTGCTGTATTGGATAGCTTTGCCGTCAAGTCTAAAGACGTTTTTCAGGTAACAGTACCCCATTGTATTAACGTAATATAAATCATGTCAGTGTTGTATTGAACTGCAGTGGTAATGCTTGGGTAGAAAGAATTTTAATTTGCAAACCATGTAGAACAGCTTGAGTAAGTTAAGCAAAATTTTGCCTTTGGCCCTCGTGTGTGGGTGTGTGTGTGCTTACCCTGTGATGGGCTGGCGCTGAGTTCAGGAATTGGTTGTGATTTAGAAATGAAACGGGTGGATGGACTTAACAAAATGTTGATAGATAGATAGATAGATAGATAGATAGATACTTTATTAATCCCAAGGGGAAATTCACATAGGGCGGCACGGTGGCGCAGTGGTAGCGCTGCTGCCTCGCAGTTAGGAGACCCCCAGGTTTGCTTCCCGGGTCCTCCCTGCGTGGAGTTTGCATGTTCTCCCCGTGTTTGCGTGGGTTTCCTCCGGGCGCTCCGGTTTCCTCCCACAATCCAAAGACATGCAGGTTAGGTGGATTGGCGATTCTAAATTGGCCCTAGTGTGTGTGGGTGTGTTTGTGTGTGTCCTGCGGTGGGTTGGCACCCTGCCCAGGATTGGTTCCTGCCTTGTGCCCTGTGTTGGCTGGGATTGGCTCCAGCAGACCCCCGTGACACTGTATTCGGATTCAGCGGGTTAGAAAATGGATGGATGGATGGAAATTCACATAATCCAGCAGCAGCATACTGGTACAAAAAACAATATTAAATTAAAGAGTGATAACAATGCAGGTATAACAGACAATAACTTTGAATAATGTTAACGTTTACCCCCCCCGGGTGGAATTGAAGAGTCGCATAGTGTGGGGTCGGTGACAGCAGTCTGTCGCTGAAGCTGCTCCTCTGTCTGGAGATGATCCTGTTCAGTGGATGCAGTGGATTCTCCATGATTGACAGGAGCCTGCTCAGCGCCCGTCGCTCTGCCATGGATGTCAAACTGTCCAGCTCTGTGCCTACAATAGAGCCTGCCTTCCTCACAAGTTGTCCAGGTGTGAGGCATTCATCTTCTTTATGCTGCCTCCCCAGCACACCACCGCGTAGAAGAGGGCACTCACCACAACGTCTGGTAGAACATCTGCAGCATCTTATTGCAGATGTTGAAGGACGCCAACCTTATAAGGAAGTATAGTCGGCTCTGACCTTTCTTACACAGAGCATCAGTATTGGCAGTCCAGTCCAGTTTATCATCCAGCTGCACTCCCAGGTATTTATAGGTCTGCACCCTCTGCACAGTCACCTCTGATGATCACGGGGTCCATGAGGGGCCTGGGCGTCCTAAAATCCACCACCAGTTCCTTGGTCTTGCTGGTGTTCAGGTGTAAGTGGTTTGAGTCGCACCATTTAACAAAGTCCTTGATTAGCTTTCTATACTCCTCCTTCCGCCCACTGAACAGAAGGCCAAGTTAAAGAGTAAACAAAAGTGATTGGCATTACTATATGAACTGTTCTAGTATACCAGTCTTCACTTAACATGCGTTCATAGAGCTCACACATATTTATAACTAGAACTATGTAAGCCCGGGCTCCTAGAAACTGTTGAAATTGTCAGGAAAAAAAATTGAAATGCAGAGTTGGCGGTTTTGTTTTGTAGATGTGCTCGTCCCTCTTGTCTATCAGCGGCTAAATGAGTTTCTCTCTCGTTTGTCTTTCCACGCGGTTTCACTTTGGCGGCAGAATCACTTTCTTTGAGCTTTATGCTGTAGCCTCGTACTTCCAGACTAGACAGACAGACACACACACTTCCACGCATAGACGTTTATATATAAGATATGACAACATTACATTACTAAACTAAAGTTGACTGCGATAAAATGAAACTATTTAAAATGGTTTCTGAAGTAGTAGATACACATATACACTCATTGACAGGCAAGTATTTTTAAATGGAGAAAAAAAGGGAAGAAAAAGACATATATTTGAGACTGGTATCTCTGGAGCCCCAACTTTGTGGAGCTGGCTTAATGGACACACTCTTGTATTATCTGAGTCAGATGTCCCTCTCATAATCCTAATATTAACTATTGTGTAATAGGATGCAGCTCTGGAGGTCTGTAGCTAGACTCTGTTGGTGTCTGTTGGAATCAACTCCACCTACGTGGACAGCACATTAGCTGCAATTCCATGTACTTGAAGCTCCAGGGTGGGGCTATATACTTGATATATTCACCCTAACAAAAATGATTAGAGTACAGTGGGATGCAAAAGTTTGGGCAACCTTGTTACTAGTCATTATTTTCCTGTATAAATCGTTGGTTGTTACGATAAAAAATGTCAGTTAAATATATCATATAGGAGACACACACAGTGAGATTTGAGAAGTGAAATGAAGTTTATTGGATTTACAGAAAGTGTGCAATAATTGTTCAAACAAAATCAGGCGGGTGCATAAATTTGGGCACCACAAACAAGAAATGAAATCAATATTTAGTAGATCCGCCTTTTGCAGAAATTACAGCCTCTAAACGCTTCCTGTAGGTTCCAATGAGAGTCTGGATTGTGGTTGAAGGTATTTTGGACCATTCCTCTTTACAAAACATCTCTAGTTCATTCAGGTTTGATGGCTTCCGAGCATGGACAGCTCTCTTTAACTCACACCACAGATTTTCAATTCTATTCAGGTCTGGGGACTGAGATGGCCATTCCAGAACGTTGTACTTGTTCCTCTGCATGAATGCCTTAGTGGATTTTGAGCAGTGTTTCGGGTCGTTGTCTTGTTGAAAGATCCAGCCCCGGCGGGCGCAGCTTCAGCTTTTTCACTGATTCCTGGACATTGGTCTCCAGAATCTGCTGATACTGAGTGGAATCCATGCGTCCCTCAACTTTGACAAGATTCCCAGTCCCTGCACTGGCCACACAGCCCCACAGCATGATGGAACCACCACCATATTTTACTGTAGGTAGCAGGTGTTTTCTTGGAATGCTGTGTTCTTTTTCCTCCATGCATAATGCCCCTTGTTATGCCCAAATAACTCCATTTTAGTTTCATCAGTCCACAGCACCTTATTCCAAAATGAAGCTGGCTTGTCCAAATGTGCTTGAGCAGACCTCAAGCGGCTCTGTTTGTGCTTCCTCTGCATCACTCTCGCATACAGCATCTCCTTGTGTAAAGTCGCCAATGGTTGAACGATGCCCAGTGACTCCATCTGCTGCAAGATGATGTTGTAGGTCTTTGGTGCTGGTCTGTGGGTTGACTCTGACTGTTCTCACCATTCGTCGCTTCTGTCTATCCGAAATCTTTCTTGGTCTGCCACTTGAGCCTTAACTTGAACTGAGCCTGTGGTCTTCCATTTCCTCAATATGTTCCTAACTGTGGAAACAGACAGCTTCAATCTCTGGGACAGCTTTCTGTATCCTTCCCTAAACCATGATGGTGAACAATCTTTGTCTTCAGGTCATTTGAGAGTTGTTTTGTGACCCCCATGTTGCTACTCTTCAGAGAAAATTAAAGGAGGAGGGAAACTTACAATGGACCCCTTAAATACTGGGATTCACCTGTGTGTGTAGGTCAGGGGTCACTGAGCTTACCAAGCCAATTGGAGTTCCAATAATTAGTTCTAAAAGTTTGGGAATCAATAAAATGACAACGGTGCCCAAATTTATGCACCTGCCTGATTTTGTTTGAACAATTATTGCACACTTTCTGTAAATCCAATAAACTTCATTTCACTTCTCAAATCTCACTGTGTGTGTCTCCTATATGATATATTTAACTGACATTTTTTATCGTAACAACCAACGATTTATACAGGAAAATAATGACTATTAACAAGGTTGCCCAAACTTTTGCATCCCACTGTATGTGTGTCTGTGTGTCCAACTGGATGCTATATCTCAGTTGGTTTGAAACATAAATGTAGCCCAGCAATAACTCTCCATTAATGCTTTGTTAAACTGTGGTCAGCTGACAACAAGGTTCATTTTGCCAGAGTTAGGATTTGTGTAGATAAGCACAAATCCTTCCACAGTGTACCTAACCATTGTTGCTGACCATGTGTGTCCTTTCATGGCCTTTTTCAAATGAATATTTTGAGTAGGACAGTGTGTTGTGTCATAAAGCATGCATTCTCTCAAGCTGATTTCACAAACGTGACCGTAGCTTCTGTTTACTCCAGTGACTTGTAGAGTCAGCAGATTTCAATCAAATAGAGCACTTTAGAGATGAGGCAGAACAGGAGGCTCACAGCGTGAATGTACTATAAGGGCATAAGTGGAATAAGGTGTGTGAATTTAAAGAAGTATCTAATGGATGTGTACATAAATAAATAATAATTATTTTATTTATAGGCACCTTTCAAGGCACAAAAGGACACCTCACAGAGCCCATTAGTAACAGTCACAACATAAAATTAATAAAATGTTAACAGTACAATAAAACCAAAATAAATACAATAATAAAATTAAATTTAAATTTATATGTTAAAATTGTCAGACATAATAAGCCAACTTAAAAAGATGTGTTTTAAGTAATGGAAGAGAGTCAATATTACGAATGTCTTGTCAGAGAGAGTTCCAGAGGCGAGGGGCCGCTCGACTGAAAGCTGTAAACCCCATAATAGCAGGAGGTATAATAAAATTGATAAAGAAAAAAGATCCAAGGATACGTGAAGGAATGGAGATGTGAAGAAGATCAGAAGGATAAGGAGGTGCCAGATTATGAAGGGTCTTGTAAGTAATAAGAAGAATAAAATCAATGTGATATTTAATAGGGAGCCAGTGAAGCTGTTGAAGGAAATGTGTTCTATGGAAGGGGTTCTGGTAATCATACGAGCTGCAGCATTCTGAACCAATTGGAGTTTGTAAAGGAGTTTGTGAGGAAGACCAGAAAGTGTAGCTGCGTTTTTCCAAAATGACCAAAGTTCAGCACCTTAAGCTTAAAAATTGGGATTCAACAAAAGCCTGACATGCTGAAATGATTCCACAGACAAAATATCTTTGTTTTAAAAGTTTTAGTTAAAATTCAAAGTAAAACAGTTCACACAAAAAAGGAGAAAATTGAAATAGCAAAAAAAAAAGAAAAGTTCTTGTTAAGAAAACTTCTGTTCAAAGCTTAAATCTTGTTACATTTCAAATTGTTACAAATCACTTCAAAACAGTCTGAAAACTGAATGCCTATCCCATTTCTGAGGTGAGAATGGGTCTTTTAGGCGGCACGGTGGCGCAGTGGGTAGCGCTGCTGCCTCGCAGTTAGGAGACCCGGGTTCGCTTCCCGGGACCTCCCTGCGTGGAGTTTGTATGTTCTCCCCATGTCTGCGTGGGTTTTCTCCCACAGTCCAAAGACATGCAGGTTAGGTGGATTGGCGATTCTAAATTGGCGCTGGATTGTTTCGTGCCCTGTGTTGGCTGGGATTGGCTCCAGCAGACCCCCGTGACCCCGTGTTTGGATTCAGCGGGTTAGAAGATGGATGGATGGAATGGGTCTTTTAAGTCCATGTGTACTGAGCCCTGTTCTAAAATACAACTGACTCAATGAACACACTGTATCTCAGTTAGAGCAGGAAAGTTCTATCTCTTACTAACTTATAGGGGGAAAAAACTATACCATTGTCTATGGCTATGAAAGAAAATTATATTCTATTGAAATTAAGCAAATTCTAATATGAGTTTAACTCAAAGCTTTAACTTTCTAAGATTGGCTCTTACAGATTGAATTACAATAATCAGTATGAGATTTAACCAGAGCATGAACCAGAATAGCAGTGCTGGTAGCTGAAAGAGAAGGACGTAAATGGCTGATATTACAGAGATGGAAATATGCAGACCGAGTGACATTATAAACATGTTCCTCGAATTTTAAGGTAGTATCGAGAATAACACCTAAGCTCTTAAACTTGGAGCAGAAGATTGTGGGACGTTTGGTGTGGATGTGAAAGTGACATCAGAGTTCTTCCTGTTTGGTGTCATTAATGATAGGGAAGAAGGTATTGCTGTGTTTGTTTTTAAAAAAAATCAATCCTTCATCCCCAGTTTCGTCCACCTTTAATAATGCTCTCTGCTGTTCATCTTTAGTTTCAAGGTCCTTCGCTGAGGATGCACTTTTATGTTGAGTTTCTTTTTTGACGTTAGAGCTGCAAAGAGTCAACAGGACCTCCTGGGGATACCTAGGCTGCTAGGCACACTAAACCCCCAAATTCTTGGTCACGTAGTGTGAAGAGTCAGGCTCCAGCAACTAGTCCAAATTGTTCTTAAATTTATTAAAACATTTGTAATGGTTATATTTCAGCCAGGGTTCCTTTTTTGACAGGTGGTTCAAATGCATGTTTTTTATTCTTGTTGTTCTAGGTTGAGCCATTTATTTGTGTTATTACTCTTGTTAATTATCTGCTGTATTTTCTTTCCCTGTGTTATGTCATATGTGTTTTGTGGGAAGTTCCCCAAGAGACAGGACCACCAGGAACTACCCTCCACCCTATAAAACTGGAGGCTCTCACACAATTCCTGGCAGTTCATTTGAATGTTATGTTTATTTTTTATTGTGTCTTCTATTTTTCTATTCATTTTGTAAAGCACTTTGAGCTACATTTTTTTGTATGAATATGTGCTATATAAATAAATGTTGATTGATTGATTGATTGATTGATTGATTGGATGCACTAGGGCAGGGGTGGGCAGTGTCAGTAAATAAGAAGTCAATTATTGCTGATGAAGCCCTTATTGCTCAAGTGACATTTTGATACTTCATTTTAGTAGTCTTGCTTGTTAAGGTTCCCCACCCTTAATTGCTTATTTCAGTCTTAAACAGCTGCATTCATTGTTTTAATGGCTCCTTATTAGCAAAAAGATTTAAATGACAAAGCAGTTCTTGCTTGTTTCCATTTACATCTGTGTGGGTTCATCATGCACCGTTTGATTTAATAAAACACTTAATAGAGAAATGTGAAAAATCAACTGTTTTAGGCATCAAATCATTTGGATGACATCCAAATCTATGATATAAGAACCTTACATTGCAGACTAGCAAGCCATAAAATTAAATAAAGTCTGAGATTGGCAAGTATTGGTTTGTAATTAAGCAATTTGGCTGGAATGAAAACCTGCAGCCGCTGTGGCTCTCCAGGACCGACATTGCCCACCCCTGCGCTAGGGAGTCGATGAGTTACTATGATATTTTCTTTGTTTGTGCTATTGTGTTTTCTGGAATATTTGATCTGATGCTCTTTTTTTTTTGATCTTTACCTTGGTTATGATATTGGGACTTTGTTTGCCTTGGATTGCATTGTCAGCAACTCCTTTATGCCTTTTGTGTTCTTTGGAGCTTCACACGGCATTTTTGTGAAGAATAAACTTTTTAATTTATTGGGATCCTGTGTTTGCCCTATTACTAGCCGAGGTTTTGATGGCAATTTCCCCCTCTAGTGGGCATTTTAGGAACTTTTTGGGATGCTTGGTTTAGGACAACTACAAGCTTACCTCTCAAAATCTTGACACCACTTTGGCAGTGCATGTGGTTCAGATTAAGACTTTTTGTTTTTTGTGATATACCT
Organism: Polypterus senegalus; assembly: GCF_016835505.1. Lineage (NCBI taxonomy): Eukaryota > Metazoa > Chordata > Cladistia > Polypteriformes > Polypteridae > Polypterus > Polypterus senegalus. The sequence continues at coordinate 182,894,983 of NC_053160.1, forward strand.
CTGTGACATGTACACTACATTTTGAATACCTAAATGTGAAAATGTTAGATTTTTCAAGATTGCATAGTCATATAGTGAAAACTTAAATGTGTTTATTTCATTGATATTTTTGCAGATGGTTGAAAAAATAGTACCTGGCAAAAAAGTGTGGCTTGGAGAGACAGGGTCTGCCTTTGGTGGTGGAGCTCCGGGGCTATCGGACACATATGCTGCTGGCTTTATGTAAGAATTTTGAATTATTTGCTGTGAAAAAGCATAAACTTGCAAAGCCATCAAATTCTTTCTAAATGACTGTGACAGGTGGCCAGGACCATTACCCGGCCAAGACGCCAGCTTGGTGGAAGGACTGAGGGATAGACCACATTGAGGTCATTATCTTTCCCAATACACTAGAGGTCAGCTCCCCTGGGTTGCTACAGTACCACGGATCCCTGCAGGGCATGTTGGGAGTTGTAGATTGGAGCAGCCCTGTTGGGGTTCATGGGCACCACCAGGGGGTACTGCAGCTACAGGTGAGCCCTTTGTGGCACCACTTCTGCCACATCCAGAAGAAAGTCAAGAGACACGTGGAGCACTTCTGGGTGCACTATAAAAGGAACCGGATCTGGCTCCCCGACTAGTGGTGAGGCAGCTCCTCTTTAAAGTGAACCCAGGATTACTTCCAGTGACGTGGCCTGTTGCAAGTACTTCCAGGTTATACACAAACCAAGGAGGTTCTCCCCTGGCAGCTCCCTCTAACGCCCCCCAAGGGATCCCTATATGGCTGCAACTTCCGTACTCCAACCCTGTGGGTGTCCAGACTGAGACTCTTATCTGAAGAGCACTGCCACCTAGAATTGTTGGGGATGAACTGCTCCCCTACTGGTTCCTGCAGTCTTTGGGCAACCCCATCAGTACAGGAATAACAAGGCATCATGGCCGGGTACTGCCCCCAGTTACTCCATCCTTCCATTAGGGCATTGCAGCTGGCTAAGGAATCCTCTTCCATCCTGGGTGTGACTCCCATCCATCCTTTGGGGCACCAACACCACAAAATGATAAATATTTCCTACTCCAAAACCTTACCCAAATGCATTTTATGCTAGAGATGCAATTAAATTGATGATATATGTCAAATCAGAGTTTAGTCATATGAAGAACGAAGTGATATATACACTAAACTTAATTTATGTTAACTGTATGTGCTTGTACAGTTGTATGTTGGCTGTCATTGAGTATACTTCAGATTTTATGTCACTATCCAATAGGTGCTGCTACTGCTCTTGTGCACCTGGATGACATTGCTAAACTGATCTTCTATGGAAGCTTCATCATCATCTTTATTTTCATTGTACCTCATAATACCTAAGGATTGGAGGGGCCAATAGTTGGAGCCTTGTCTCCTTAATTTCACAATTTCTTTATGTAGTGCGGTAGATAGGGTGCACTCTCGCCCCCTTGAACCCCTGTCCACGACTCCAGGCACCAGGTAAAAGTCCAATCCTTGACTTTATTTAAATGCCGCAGTGCACAAAGCACCCTCTCCTCCACTATATTCATAAATTACAATAATACAAACAATAAAACAATCCTCCACTCCCAGACGCGTTGCCACCCTTCCACCCAGCTCAGCTCGCCGTCTGGGATCTCCCACAGTCCTTTTTATATCTCTTGACCCGGAAGTGTTCCTAATCCCCAGTCCATGTGACTCTCAATCACTTCCGGGTCAGGTACAAGTTCTTTCTCTTCACCCCGTAAGCACATCATTCCTCTTGTTGTGTAGGGAAAATATCCATTACTCCTCCCTGCAGCGTCCCCTAGTGGCCCCCATGGCATCCAGCAGGGCTGTGCATAAAAACTCCATTGTCCATGATGCCCTGCTGGTCTTCTGGGGACCTCCATGCTGCATGGAGGGCTCCACCTGGCGGCTTGAGGGTATTGGCCGGGATAAATGGCCGGCCATCCTCCACAGTGGCTTTTCAACCAAGTATGAATCTGTTTCTAATTTTGCAAAGACCTTTTGGTTTTAGATTTGATTGTATGAGTTTATGTATATTTGTGACACATTAACAATTTTTTTAAATTATTCCATTTTGTTTAGGTGGCTTGATAAACTTGGACTGTCTGCAAAACTTGGCATTGATGTGGTAATCAGGCAAGTTTTTGTTGGAGCTGGCTCTTATCATTTGGTGGATTCTAATTTTGACCCATTACCTGTGAGTGATATAGTTCAAAATATTTTTTGGATCATTACATTTACTTTTCACACACTAGCTTTGTTTATTATATTAATATTATATTAGTATTATCGCATACACTTTGTTGTTAGTGTTCACATGCATTAAGCATTTTTCCCATGTGTTTGTGAACACGGCCATCAGTGCTTTAATAACCATTATCAACTGTAAGCCATCTTTTCCATGCCTTCCTCCACCAACTTTAATCCCAGACTTTTTGGCCGACCTCTTGAACGCGTATCCTGCCCCTTCATCACAATCCACCTGTACGTCAAGAAATTCTGTAACGTTTTGTGTTTTAAGTCTAAACCTTTTCAGTTGTTTCTCCTTTCCCTATAACTTACTCTCTCTGCAGCAGTCATGTCTGTCTATATCGTGGCTTTCAGTGACATTCCAAACATTTAGTAATACATACTAATCTGTATTGTTTTTTGCAATTTGTTTTTCTTTTCAGTTTGGGTTTTTCTTTCTTTCTTAAACTCCTAATCTTTTTTTCCCCAGTGTATTTACTACTTATTACTGTAGTACTAGAGTCTTGTACCGTGTTAGCCATTAACAACAACAACAACAACATTTATTTCTATAGCACATTTTCATACAAACAGTAGCTCAAAGTGCTTTACATATTAAAGAATAGAAAAATAAGAGACACAGTAAGAAAATAAAATAAGTCAACATTAATTAACATCGAATAAGAGTAAGGTTCAATGGCCAGGGGGGACAGAAAAAACAAAAAAAACTCCAGACGGCTGGAGAAAAAATAAAATCTGTGGGATTCCAGACCATGAGACTGACCAGTGACCTCTGGGCATTCTACCTAACATAAATGAAATTGGATTTAGGATTCTCACGGAAGGGCTTGATGATGATGATGGTCACGTAGACTTCTGCCTTTTAATCCGTCCATCATTGTTGGAGCATCATGAAGCTTTGAGTAGGTGGTGACCTGCGCAGGCCACCACCACAAAGAAACCGGAAAAAGAAACAGAAGAGAGAGTAGGGGTCAGTACCGATTTTAGAGCCACCATGAATAGTTATTTTGAGGAAATTGAACATATAGAGTATCATTATGAATGTGGTGAGAAGTCAAGCAAAATGACACCTTTTATTGGCTAACCAAAAAGATTACAATACGCAGTGTGATGATGCTGGTCCCCTACAGACTTTCTCTTCCCACATGGGAGTCTGCTGAAGCAACACCGTCAACAGTTATGACCGAGATGAGTTGACAAATGAGGACAATTCACTGATAATGCCAGAGGATGGTGGAAAAAGAGCTCAAGTGCTTTTATTAAAAAAAAACAAAAGTAAAATCAACAAGTGTCAATGGTGCTATGTTCAAAAAAAAAAAGTATATATATAAATCCATAAAAATCATTGTGAATAGTGAAAGAAAATCAATAAATAAATCAGTTAAAAATCCGAGGTTAGAATGCAGACTAACTCTTCCTGATCTCAGCCCACCTCCTTCTCATTCTCCCCGGCTTACCCATTGCTCGTATAGCCGGTGGAGACTCGGCAGCCACGAGCTCTGTCTTGGCTGTCAGACCCTCCGAGGTCGGCTCTATTCCCTTCTTACTTCGTTTTCACTTGGTCGCACCTCGGAAGCCTAGGGAGGGCACCTGCCTTGCTCGCCACACTCCACCCGAATGTTTAGTGGGGTGAACTAGCCCCTAGAGCACAACAGCTGACGCTCCTTCACGGGGCCCCAGCTCATACTACTTTCTCATTCCAGGTGGCCAGATCAATCGCCAGGACTGCCTTTAATGTCTTTTAACCTCTTTCAGTCTTTTTCTTTTTTCTTTGATTTCTCCATCTTTGATTCCTTGTGCCGACCCGTATATACACTCGTGTCTGTGTGGGCGCAGCGCCTTAATCACACACCGCAGGAGGCCAATGCAGCAATTGAGAACGATCGCACCTGCACTCGCCCCAACTACCTCTTTAACTCCCCACGGTCGTGCAATCGCGCCAATGGAGAGTTACACGGCTTTATGAATTTAAAACTGGCCCTTCTTTTTTTTTTTGAAGCCGCGGACCCACTATACCACATGCAGGCCTTCAAGGTAATTCCGGCCCCTTGATTACATCCTGCCTGAAGAAGGGGCCCGAGTTGCCTTGAAAGCCTGCATATTGCAATTTTTTTAGTTAGCCAATAAAATGTGTCATTTTGCTTGACTTGTCACTACCTACATATTACTGCAGTTCTTTTAAGGGCCCCCTTTGCTGTACATCTTCCTTTAATGTCTCAGCATTTCTTTTCCTTTTCTCCTTGTATCACTGCAGTCTTCTGTCATCCACATGCTTGTCACATGGTTTTCAATGAGGCTTTCTGTTTCACTTCCTGCACCTAACAGTCACACTTGATGCTTTTGCAGCTCCTAACACGTTTCCTTGGCCAATATCTTCTCATTTAGCTTCTAGAGCTTTGATCTGGGCACATTTCTCTTTGTGGTTCATACTAAATAATCTGCAATTCTTAAGTGAAGCAGCGGTTGCCTGCTTTCTTGCAGTCTCTGACTTGGCTTTTCCATTGGTGTCTTACACACTCCTTCCCTTCTGTGATTCCATGAATTTTCTTTCACCTCACTTATTGGTTTTCTGCCAGGCTTTGTATTTGTTTTGTGCCACCTATGACCCCCAGGCACAGGTAACTGTCTGAATTGTGTATATGTTGGGCATAAGAGAATAAGATTTTATCATGTTTAGCTGTAGGTTTTGAGTTTTAATAAGAAGGTACCGTATAAAGCAGTGTTTCCCAAACTCGGTCCTGGAGACCCCCTGTGGCTGCAGGTTTTTGTTCCAACCAGCTTATGTTTTTAATTGAACTCCTGGGCTAATTAAGTGAAATAATATTTCCCAAGTTATGTGTTTAGGGAACAATATAGAAATTAGAAAACTAAGTTTGCTAAAAAAAAAAAAAATGTTAAAATGTACCAAGCAGTTATATAGGAATAATGTATTTTTTCTTTTTAACAGTATTTTAATCTTGATTTTCATTCTACTTTTCTAGGTGTTCTAATTGTTTAATTAATCCATTATTTACTAATTAGTGGGTCTGACTCTAAAGTAGCTGCAGCCTTTGATTGTTCAGTGTTGTTTGCCTGGGTGTCTGATCTGCTTTTTTTAAATTGTCATTATTAAGATACAATGAAGGGGGAAAAACTGCAGCGAAAGGGCAAAGTATGAAAGCAAAAAAAGAGAGTTAAGCATTTAAATCTATAGCAACAGCAGAAATATTTATAAATGTCTTAAAAATGTAAAAATCATGCTGCTGTGCTTTTCTGAATGTCGAATAAAAGAAAAAAAAAATACCAGCTAATTAAATTAGCTCAGTGTTATCTGGTGTTGTCACTGATTAGGAATCTGGTTGGAACAAAAACCTGCAGCCACAGGGGGTCCCCAGGACCGAGTTTGGGAAACACTGGTATAAAGGCTCTTAAGTTGCACTTGACACCTCTTAACAATTTCAATATCAGTATCTAATATGTATGAAATATACACTCACCTAAAGGATTATTAGGAACAACTGTTCAATTTCTCATTAATGCAATTATCTAATCAACCAATCACATGGCAGTTGCTTCAGTGCATTTAGGGGTGTGGTCCTGGTCAAGACAATCTCCTGAACTCCAAACTGAATGTCAGAATGGGAAAGAAAGGTGATTTAAGCAATTTTGAGCGTGGCGTGGTTGTTGGTGCCAGACGGGCCGGTCTGAGTATTTCACAATCTGCTCAGTTACTGGGATTTTCACGCACAACCATTTCTAGGGTTTACAAAGAATGGTGTGAAAAGGGAAAAACATCCAGTATGCGGCAGTCCTGTGGGCGAAAATGCCTTGTTGATGCTAGAGGTCAGAGGAGAATGAATGGGCCGACTGATTCAAGCTGATAGAAGAACAACTTTGACTGAAATAACCACTCGTTACAACCGAGGTATGCAGCAAAGCATTTGTGAAGACACAACATGCACAACCTTGAGGCGGATGGGCTACAACAGCAGAAGACCCCACCGGGTACCACTCATCTCCACTACAAATAGGAAAAAGAGGCTACAATTTGCACAAGCTCACCAAAATTGGACAGTTGAAGACTGGAAAAATGTTGCCTGGTCTGACGAGTCTCGATTTCTGTTGAGACATTCAAATGGTAGAGTCAGAATTTGGCGTAAACAGAATGAGAACATGGATCCATCATGCCTTGTTACCACTGTGCAGGCTGGTGGTGGTGGTGTAATGGTGTGGGAGATGTTTTCTTGGCACACTTTAGGCCCCTTAGTGCCAATTGGGCATCGTTTAAATGCCACTGGCTACCTGAGCATTGTTTCTGACCATGTCCATCCCTTCATGACCACCATGTACCCATCCTCTGATGGCTACTTCCAGCAGGATAATGCACCATGTCACAAAGCTCGAATCATTTCAAATTGGTTTCTTGAACATGACAATGAGTTCACTGTACTAAAATGGCCCCCACAGTCACCAGATCTCAACCCAGTAGAGCATCTTTGGGATGTGGTGGAACGGGAGCTTCGTGCCCTGGATGTGCATCCCACAAATCTCCATCAGCTGCAAGATGCTATCCTATCAATATGGGCCAACATTTCTAAAGAATGCTTTCAGCACCTTGTTGAATCAATGCCACGTAGAATTAAGGCAGTTCTGAAGGCAAAAGGGGGTCAAACACCGTATCAGTATGGTGGTCCTAATAATCCTTTAGGTGAGTGTATTAGTTATGCAAAATAAGGTGGGGGGATTTGGGAGCATTTGAGGATTATGGTGCATTGTAGCACCCACCACAGAATAAACCACCCGGATTGGGATCTGAGAGCAGCCATGCAACAGGTGAAATAAGAAATGGAAATTACATTTTTTTTCTGCTAGAAGCACTTCAGGTATTTTATTTATTTGAATAGGTGAAAATGTTAATTTAGTTTGAATGACTGATTTTCTGTTTATTATTTTATAGCAAGCCATTGAGTGTCACATCTTTGTTTTTCAGGTTGACTAATTTATTTATCATTCTCCTGCTCCGTAGGATTATTGGCTTTCACTGCTTTACAAGAAGCTAGTAGGCCCCGAAGTGCTGAACGTTACCATATTCACACATGATGGAGACCAGAACAGGCACCTTCGGGTGTATATGCATTGTACTCGGAACAACAGGTACTGCATCCCTTTGTTGCTTAACACATAACAATTTTATAGGAGTACTTCTACTGAGTAAATATTTGGAAAAATTGCATTCTCTTTTGGTTTCCTATAAAATAAAGCTTAATATTTGGCAATAATGTTAATGGTTAGAATGCTTTTTAAATGCGATTTTATGAAAAGATCCAATGTACTGTTTCTGTAATCTGAATAAGGCTGACATTAATGTACAGTACAGTATCACAGCACTTAGTGCTTACTGCTGCCTCATGGATTCAGAGTCCTGAGTTTGAATCCAACCTTTGGTTTTTGTCTGTTTGGATTTTCCACATTCACCAAAGGATGTATAGGGTAATGGTGAGGAGATCATTTTTGGAGTTAGGGGGTGTTAAAAGTGGTGTCCCTCAAGAGTCAGTGCTGGGGCAGCTGCTTTTTTAATATACACTAGCTGAAATACCTCGCATTGCCTGGAAGGAAAATAAAGTTTGAGAAAAATATAATTTAAAAAAACAGAACTTGACAGATTAATTTTTGTTTTGAGGTGTAGTAATAAGTGTTTACATGCAGCTGTTTTGACGATGAAAAAATGTCAATTCTATTATTATTATTAGGTTGATTTAATTCTATTACAACTACAACATTTGTTACAATAAGAATAATCCATCCATCCATTATCCAACCCGCTGTATTCCAACCACAGGGTCACGGGGGTCTGTTGGAGCCAATCCCAGCCAACAAGATGAAAATATAGTTAACAAAAACAAATGTTAAATGTTAAATAATATCACACCAGAAACATTGTGAGCATCAGCTGAATAATAACATACATAGAAGACCACAAGATTGTTACCGTCTGCTTCATATATAAGATTGTGGCTAATTGTTGGGGGGGGGGTGTTCATCGGATGCCGCTTTGTGGAGTAAAAACTCTTTTTATTGGATTCATCTATACTAATAAAAGGCAAAGCCCTCACTGACTGACTGACTCACTGACTCATCACTAATTCTCCAACTTCCCATGTAGGTAGAAAGCTGAAATTTGGCAGGCTTATTCCTTACAGCTTACTTACAAAAGTTAAGTAGGTTTCATTTCGAAATTCTACACGTAATGGTCGATAACGGTCGACAACGTCCGCCATGTTGAACTTTCTTATTTATGGCCCCATCTTCACGAAATTTGGTAGGCGGCTTCCCTGCGTTAACCGAAACCGATGTACGTACTTATTTCGGTGGTATGACGCCACTGTCGGCCACCATATTGAATTTTCCAAACGTCACTAATTCTCCAACTTCCCGTGTAGGTAGAAGACTGAAATTTGGCAGGCCCATTCCTTACAGCTTACTTACAAAAGTTAAGCAGGTTTTATTTCGAAATTCAATGCGTAATGGTCATAACGGTCAACAACGTCCGCCATGTTGAACATTCTTATTTATGGCCCCATCTTCTCGAAATTTGGTAGGCGGCTTCCCTGCACTAACTGAAACCAATGTACGTACTTATTTCAGTGGTATGATGCCACTGTTGGCCGCCATATTGAACTTTTCAACAGTCATTGTTACTTATAGGCCCATCTTCAAGAAATTTGGTACACAGGTTCCCAACGCTAACTGAATCCTACTTACGTACATATATACGTCCATAGCCTGCACCTCGATCACCGTGTGAGGTGGCGTTGGGTCCCCCATTCCAACGCCTCCCACGTTGTTGGCTGCCTGCCTATATAAGACCGTCCGTCGCTCCGGTCTCTACATTTCCTTCCTTGCTTAGCCACGGGATTCACGTCTCCCTACTGATAACTACAGCCTTTTTGTTTAATCTACGGCTTCTCCGCTGTTTTATTAGTTGTTTATTACAATTATAATTATTATGTAGGTATTTTACACTTACTTTACATTGCTCAGGTACCCATTTCCTTTATCATTCCAACCCCCATGTTGTCTCAGATCTCACAGCTTGGATTGCTGCTGTCATAATCGGTTTGAGTTTCATGGTTTGTTTCAATTATGGCAGTATTTGTAGGACTTGTTGTGTTGAAGTGACATTCGGCATCTGTCAAGTGTTGTAAGCACACAACCGGTTTCAGCGATAAAATCACATCCAGCTTTTGAGAGTTTAAACATTCATAAACATCAAAGTGTCCACTACTGAAATCGTCACCTGTGCATCTAAGATGTTTAAGAGGCATTGGCGGTTGTCGAAAGGTGTAAAATATTTGGCCATTTCGGTACACTTGAAAGCGACAACCGAACAATTCAGCGGCAGCCATTAAGTCACATGCAGATCCATAGGTGAAGGGCTTAAGCATTTCACTCTTCTAGTGCTCCTGTGTAGTCTAATTATCTCCTGTACCGTCATCAGTCCACACCTTGAACCTGTCCAGTCATTCAATACATAAGACACAATGTTCCTCCGGATATCAAGAGTGAGCCTGATATGGCCGTGCAATATGTAACAAAGAGAATGGAAAAGGCAGGTGCCATCTCTGGGCATGGAAACCACTCGGTAAGTGACAGTTCTTTGATCAATGGTGATCACCTCGATAGACATGGTAATGGGGGTTGGAATGATAAAGGAAATGGGTACCTAAGCAATGTAAAGTAAGTCTAAAATACCTACACAATAACTATAATCGTAAAAAACGAACAATAAAACAGCGGAGAAGCCGTGGATTAAATAAAAAGGCTGCAGTTATCAGTAGGGAGACGTGAATCCCGTGGCGAAGCAAGGAAGGGAATGAAGAGACCGGAGCGACGGACGGCCTTATATAGGCAGGCAGCCAACAACGTGGGAGGCGGTGGGATGGGGACCCAACGCCGCCTCACACGGTGACCGAGCTGCAGGCTATGGACGTACATATGTACGTAAGTAGGATTCAGTTAGCGTTGGGAACCCGTGAACCAAATTTCTTGAAGATGGGCCCATATGTAACAAAAACTGTTGAAAAGTTCAATATGGCGGCCGACAGTGGCATCATACCACCGAAATAAGTACGTACATTGGTTTCAGTTAGTGCAGGGAAGCCGCCTACCAAATTTCGAGAAGATGGGGCCATAAATAAGAAAGTTCAACATGGCGGACGTTGTTGACCATTATGACCATTACGCATAGAATTTTGAAATGAAACCTGCATAACTTTTGTAAGTAAGATGTAAGGAATGAGCCTGCCAAATTTCAGCCTTCTATTTATACGGGAAGTTGGAGAATTAGTGAAGTTGGAAAATTCAATATGGCGGCTGACAGTGGCGTCATACCACCGAAATAAGTACGTACATCGGTTTTGGTTAGCACAGGGAAGCCACCTACCAAATTTCTTGAAGATGGGGTCAGCCTTCTACCTACACGGGAAGTTTGAAAATTGGTGACGTTGGAAAGTTCAATACGGCGGCCGACAGTGGCATCATACCATCGAAATAAGTAAGTACATCGGTTTCAGTTAGCGCAGGGAAGCCGCCTACCAAATTTCGTGAAGATGGGGCCATAAATAAGAAAGTTCAACATGGCGGACGTTGTCGACCGTTATGACCGTTAAGTGTAGAATTTCGAAATGAAACCTGGCTAACTTTTGTAAGTAAGCTGTAAGGAATAAGCCTGCCAAATTTCAGCTTTCTACCTACACGGGAAGTTGGAGAATTAGTGATCAGTCAGTGAGTCAGTCAGTCAGTGAGGGCTTTGCCTTTTATTATTATAGATTAATGATCTGGACAAGAATATAATCAAGAAGAAAATGATACCAAACTAGGTGGAAAGACAGATGATGGAGAGTCAGATAAATTGTTGCTTGGACAGCATAGTCTTGGGCAGATTTGTGTCAGGTGAAATTTCGTGTAAGTAAATGTAAAGTATTACATGTAGGGAGCAGTAATGTGAGATTTGAATGCACATTTGGAGGTCTGCAACTTGAAAGTTCACCTTATGAGAAGTACCTAGAAGTCATAGTGGACTTGTCATGATCTACATCAAGACAATGTAGAGAAGTGATGAAGAAAGCTAATTGGATGTTAGATTATATAGCGCCCTGATTTGTGGAGTACAAGTCAAGGCAGGCTATGCTTAAGTTTTGTAACTTACTGGTGAGGCCTCACCTGGATTACTGTACACAGTTTTGTTCTCCATATTACAAAAATGACATGGCAGCACTAGAGAAAGTTCAGAGAATAGCGACTACGCTGATTATAAGGGGGTATGAGCTATGAGGATAGATTGAAGGAGTTTTCAGTTTAACCAAATGATGATTAAGTGGGGAAATGACTGAAGTGTTTAAAAGTATTAAAGGAATTAGGACAGTGGATCACAGTTGTCACTTTAAAATCTGCAGTAAGAACACAGGGACACAATTAGAAACTTGTTAAGGATAGATTTTGCACAGATGTTTGAAAGTTGGGTAGCGCTGCTGCCTCGCAGTTAGGAGACCAGGGTTCGCTTCCCGGGTCCTCCCTGCGTGGAGTTTGCATGTCCTGCCCGTGTCTCCGTGGGTTGCCTCCCGGAGTCTAAAGACATGCAGGTTAGGTGCATTCGCAATCCTAAATCCCTAGTGTGTGCTTGGTGTGTGGGTGTGTGTGCCCTGCTGTGGACTGGCGCCCGGCCCGGGGTTTGTTTCCTGCCTGGTGCCCTGTGTTGGCTGGGATTGGCTCCAGTAGACCCCATGACCCTGTAGTTAGGATATAGTCGGGTGGATAATGGATGGATATTTGAAAGTTTTTCTTCACGCAAAGAACCACAGATACATGGAATAAATTACCAAGTAGTGTGGTGGAAAGTAAGACTTTAGGAACCTTCAGATCTAAACTTAATGTCATTTTGGATAATTTAGGTGAATAGCATAGATCAACTTGTTGGGCTGAATGGCCTGTTCTCGTCACAATTTGCTTTATGATTTAATATCAAGGGTGCCCCAGTTTTCCTGCCTTATACCAAAAGACGTGTGTGTGTGTGTGTGTGTAAGGTTTAATTGGAGGTTTTCAATGGGCCAAGTGTGGGTGTGGCCGGGTGTGTTTGTGTAATTGTCTCAACCCTGTAACAGCCTGGCACCCTGCCCACCTTTGTGCCCAGTGGTGTTGTGGTAGGCTATGGTCCCTTATGTCTGGTCCCTTCGTTAAGCAAGTTTGAAAATGTAAATGTTTTGGTTATGTAATGGTGATTTATCAATTTAAATATCTCTCATATTCAATCTCAACTATACTCGTAGTCTGCATTTGAAGATGTTTAAAAGATAACAGGCCAACCTGTATTCTTAAGGATAAGGTGACTTTCATTGTAGCCATAATTTATGCTAGTACTTAATATGTATAAATTATCTCCTTAGCTTTAAAAGTAATGGAAGTTTACCTGTCTGTTTTAATAAATGTAGTACAAACTTCAAGAGTGGAGACGTCACACTCATTGCCTTAAATCTGAGTAAGAAGACCACAACCATTCATCTACCTGAATACTTTTTTTCAAAAAGAATCGATGCTTACCAGTTAGAACCTGCTGGAGAAGGAGGATTATCTTCAAGGTATGTCTGCATGTTACAGTTTTGGTTGTTGATTTGCCTTTTTACTGGTTCAAGTTCCAATTATTCTGTTTATGTTTTGTGTGTTTCTGTATTTCTTTTATTAAAGAAACAGAAGTAGGCAAAAAAGATTTTTTTAATTCAAATCCGTAATCTTATTGTTTTAGATACAGCACATTTTAAAGAGAAAAATGATTAAGCAAGTTTTATATATGATTTAAATATACCAATGACAATGAATGTCTATTAATGCACATCTTGCTCAAAAACACATTTTGAACCTCTTTACTGTTTTTATAAGGAATATACAACTAAATGGAAAGCTGCTGGTGATGGTTGATGAGAGAACTTTGCCGGAATTGACAGGATCCACCTTGCCAGTGGGAAGTCCTCTTCAGATCCCAGGCTTCACGTTTGCATTTTATGTCATAAGAGATGCTAATGTTTCAGCTTGCAAATAGTGCTTCATTTTTATTTGTAAATATGTCGCATGAAGGTACTGTACAAATAAGACTTAAAGTTATGTTTTAAATATTAAGGGTTTAGTTGCTTGTGTGAACGATACTAAATTGCTAAATACGAGAACGTTGTAAACCAAAAATTTTATCTAATGTGTCCGGGGAAAAATGTTGAAAGGATGCAATTAAATTTTATATAGTGCCCCACTTTTAAACTCGATAAAATCAAATGTGTGATTAACAGCAAACTTAAAGGATACTTAATAATACTTAATAATACTTAATGGTATTTTGATAATTACTCCGTGTGTTTTGTAGTGATGGCGAGAAAAACTTTTAATCTCATGTTTTCATTAAGAATGTAAAAAGTTTATGATATAATACAAGCCAATGTGGAACAATGCTGTACAATGACAAGTGATGTGAAAAATGTTCATGGATTAAAAAAAAGACTAGAAAAGGGAGGCATGCCGTGTTATACAGCCTTTTATTAATTGAAACAATAGGAATTTAGCAGAGACACAAACAGGAGCTCAACAAAGTTAATTTAAAATAACAATTAAGGAAATCTGACCCAACTCTAAAGAAGCTCTGCATAGTTCCCAGTAAAGAAAATTTTATTTTTTATTTTCTCGTATACAAAGTATAGGGAAAGTAATGTAATCGTCCAAAAATTCAACCTCGAGATTTTGATGAATCTCTGTGTTTTTGACCTCTCTGAGTTCTCTCTGAATTATGTCTGTGTGTGTGTGTGTGTGTGTTTGCGTAAACACGATAACTTGAATACGCTTTCACTTAGGTCACCAAATTTTGCATTTATGTATTAGGTACAAATCGTAGATTTCTATCAACTTTTGGGCTATTTCCTTTATCCAGAAGTTGTACTTTACTTGTATCCATAGAGCTCCAGAGTCCGATTTATTCAACTTTCCTTTTATAATAACTGTTCAATATATTACTAATTTGATTTAATTTGCTGTTGATGGTTCTTTAATGTGCATAATATAAAAATATAATCATTGTCTTGCGGTTTACTCCTCAAATATCCATCCCCATATCTGATATAAGAGAAAGTCGAGGGAGACCACTCCCAATTTATTTCTAGTTTTAGATAGTGTGAAATTTCCCATTGAGTTATGGAAGGTGCATTAAAATTCTTGCAATTGAGGAGAATAGCCAGGAAACAATATATGGGTGGCTGCCTCAAACCTTTATGATGTCTGTGACATGAAAAATGTATTTCAAACAAGCTGTATAAGACAGAAACACATTCCACACATCCCTGGATAGAGGAAAGTTCAAAGTTTGGTCCTGTGGTACTAGAGGTTGCATGCACTCAACATGAGCACCATGTGTAGCGCAACAAACATCAAAACGGTAGACCATTTCTTGCCACACACGAGCCAACTGGTCCCTAATTACTGAATTCACAGTTTTCTCAATTCATTGTCGCAAATCTTAAAGATTAGCGGCCATAGGTGGAACAAATACTCTTTCTTTAATGTACCCCCATAGATAAATATCGCAGGGGGTAAGGTCTGGAGACCTTGGGAGGCCATAGACAATGAGCAAAATCTTGTTGTCCACCTCTTCCAATGCATCGTCCTGGAATGGTGTCGTTCAGATAATGCCGGACCTTCATGCAAGATGGTGCCCTGCCTCATTTCCACTTGCATGAAGGTCCGGCGTTACCTGAACGACACCATTCCAGGACAATGCATTGGAAGAGGTGGACAACAAGATCTTGCTCCATGTGGAAATGAGGCAGGGCACCATCTTGCATGAAGGTCCGGCGTTACCTGAATGATACCATTCCAGGACGATGGATTGGAAGGTTCCACCTATGCCCTCTAATCTTCAAGATTTGCGACAATGAATTGAGGAGACTGTGAATTCAGTAATTAGGGACCAGTTGACTCGTGTGTGGCAAGAAATGGTCTACCGTTTTGATGTTTGTCGCGCTACACATGGTGCTCATGTTGAGTGCATGCAACCTGAAGGACCACAGGACGAAACTTTGAACTTTCCTCTATCCAGTGATATGTGGAATGTGTTTCTGTCTTATACAGTTTGTTTGAAATAAATTTTTGAGATCTGCTCTTTCATTTTGAATAGCCCAGTACTTTGAGCATGTGTCCTTCGTGAGGCGTTGGATTGTTTTAGAAAGGTGACACACAGTGAGCTGTCTAATCGTTCCCACCTACTTTTAAGTAAAACTCACTCAAGATTGTCTCCAGACATATAGATTATATGTTTGGCTCTGCTAATCTTCCTTCCAAGTATAAAATTTTACACAAGTCGTATTCATGCATTTAGTTACGTATTACACAAGATGCGGATTTTAGGCATCGCTCAGACCTCAAAGTGAGCTGATGCTCACAAGTGGCTCACATGTAAAAGTGTATAATGTAGAAAATATTTTCTTTGAATTAAAGCCTACCTCTTTAGGATTCACTTGATAAACATTCATTTTATTTTATTACATTTGTGCTAGTTGTGTTTTTCAGTCAGTTCCTGGCACAAGTTTTCTATTAGGGAGTTCAAGGCCTCCATCATTCAAATCCATTTTTCTGCTCCTCCGTGTTTTTTATTGCTCTCAGTCACACCTTTATAACTTCTGCCGTAATGGATAAAACCCAACCTTTCAGTTTGTTATGACTTGAATCCCTTGAATGGATGTTATCAGGGTTCATCAGTTCCACTCGAATGCCCTACTGACTCAGTTGGAAGGTTCAGGAAGTTTGCTGATGGTGACTTAATGAGTGATAAGAGCACTCGTGCATTTTGACATTGAGAGCTTTTCTTCTGCACGCTCCTCTGCCGAAGTCAAAGAAATATGATACACAGCTTTGGTTTTAAAAGAAATATACATTTCCTAAATCTGAATGTTTTAAAAATGTCTTAAAGTTAGGCTTGGGTTAGGATTAGTCTGTGAATTTGTTAATGTTTCTTTGCATATTGCACCTTAAGTTGAGAATAAAATAGCTCGATCTAAGACCCCTAGGCAGAGTGAAAGTGTTGGGTTTCGACTTATTTAAATCCTTAAGCGCTTTTGATGTACGTGAGCATTCTTATCTTATCATTCAATCACTGATGATGAAACATTTCATTATGGTCTATTTCTGTGTGACTAATAAGCACTGAATAGGTCCATTCACAAGACAGATAACACACATACTGGCAGGTTAAACATTACATTTTGGGGAAAAGTTTATTGAAAATATTTTTCAACAAGAAGTTAATGTGTACATTCAACCGTATTCTTTATTCTAAGGTTGTAGATAGCCAGAGCTTATCTTGGTTGCATCAGGCAGATAGCAAGAAATAATCCTGGCTTGAGGAACAGTATGTTTCACTTTTATATATAAACAAATACAATTATAATAAAAAATACAGGTCGGCCCACCTTATCCATGGATATATGATTCCAGGACATCCTGCAGATGTGTAAAATCCGTGGATGAATATAAAACCATAAAGACGGTTGAGTGTACAAAGCAAACGCAAGGGCTGGAACAGCAGCACTGAAGGTTGGCTGGACTCTGGTATGCGATGCCTCAGCAGCATCAGCCTGCACGTAGAAGTTCATTTGTTCTTTTTTGAGAATTTTCTGGATATATATATTTTTTTTTTCTTTTCGAGCCATAGTGAGGAGCCAAAACCGTCAATGCCAAACCCACAGATAGACTGTATATATTTTGCTTTTGAGTGTCGATGGTAAATCTACAACTTTCAAGATCTGTAATTTACATTTTGTAAGTTATGGTTACTTATTTGTATGAATTACTTGTTTCAAATCAATAATGGCTACATGAAAAGAAAAGTGTGAGCACGGTAATGGGGCCAGAGAATCAAGTTCATAAGTGATTTCAGCCTCTGCTTTTACATTAGCGTGAATAGTGTAAAGTGAGTGATGTAACATACTGTTTTCAAGTTTGTAAATTAAAAACCATTAATGTCTATATAGTTTATTTTTATAATATATCAGCATTATTTAAAGGTCTTCAAGTCGATAGGTGGTTCCCCAGCACAGGAAGTTTGTTCTTTGGAACCAATGAGTTCCTGTAGATTGTAAGCCCTGGGTCACTTTTGTGTGTTGCGTTCCCACCGCTCAGCAGGAACTGTAACTTTTATGCAAATTATGTAATGTGCAAAGACTTCCACTTGAATACATTTGTATCTCCCTTGACAAATCCCCTTCTGCCACTATTATCGATAGTGAACGTTGTTTCCCAGATGTGAATTACTGTCTGTCTTTGGCAGACAGAGATGAAAAATAATCAAAGAAAATGTCACACTTTTAATTGCTCACATTGTTTTACTACAACATTGTGATGAAATAAAACAAACAAACCTGAAAATTTTCAGCACTCTAGTTGTTTCAGTTTGGTCAAAAAGATTATAGTACTAGGGTGTTGTACTGTCAGCCATTATGAATCTAGTGAGAAGTCAAGCAAAATGACACCTTTTATTGGCTAAATAAAAAGATTACAATATGCAAGCTTTCGAGGGAACTCCGGCCCCTTGATTACATCTTGCCATGAAGAAGGGCCCTGAGTTGCCTTGCAATAAAAGGTGTCATTTCGCTTGACTTGTCACTACCTACATATTACTGCAATTCTTTTAAGGGCCCCCTTTGCTGTACATCTTCCTTTAATGTCTCAGCATTTCTTTTCCTTTTCTCCTTGTATCACTGCAGTCTTCTGTCATCCACATGCTTGTCACATGGTTTTCAATGAGGCTTTCTGTTTCACATCCTGCACCTAACAGTCACCCTTGATGCTTTTGCAGCTCCTAACACTTTTCTTTGGCCAATATCTTCTCATTTTGCTTCTAGAGCTTTGGTCTGGGCACATTTCTCTTTGTGGTTCATACTAAATAATCTGCAATTCTTAAATTAAGCAGCGGCTGCCTGCTTTCTTGCAGTCTCTGACTTGACTTTTCCATTGGTGTCTTGCACACTATTCCGTTCTGTGATTCCATGACTTTGGAGCTTCTGCCAGGCTTTGTATTTGTTTTGTGCCACCTCTGAGCCCCTGGCTGTTGCATTCAGCTCCATCTTCACTAGTAACTCTCCAAAGTCCAAACTGCTAACAGATTTGTAAGATGGCGCCGGTGCTTATGGTCAGCCAATCGGCACAGTTCATCACCCTAGCCCCACCCACGATAGTTCCTAGTTGAACAAAAAGTACACACCTTGGAGTAGGAGCTACAAAGGAATACCAGGAACTACAAAAGGCCTGAGTGCCTGTGGTGAAAATGCTACAAATTTTCCTGGGTCTCTAAAAAGTCCTGGGTTCCAGAAAATGGTTCCTGCAGTGGGAAATCACCTCATGTGTTCATTCAAGTTCAATGTATTAAAAATTTCTTTATCTGAAATGTTGATGTATTTCCCAACTTTTGTGCCTTTTGTTATTTTTGCTATTTTTTTTTACTGTATTATATGTATTATAAAGTCTACTTACCAAAAGCTCCAAATTGTTGAACTTCTTTCCAGATAGTCTTGTATGTTATTAGAGAACCGATTGCATTATTCTCTTTCATAATAATGTACAGATTTCTCAGTTCCAAAATTTGCTCTGTGAATAAAACAAATGACATATGTTTTTTCATACAAATCAAGTTAATCATTGTTCATTTCTAACAAACTGATTCAGTTTTGCACACTTTTAAATATTTCTTCTATTTATTCCAACTGCAGGATCAGGGGTGGACATGTCCAGCTCTTAGATGGCTGTTACTGAGGTTTTCTGGTCAATTGAACGTTGCACAGTAAAACTGATCAATCCATTTACAATTTATTGTTTTGCATATTTGCATGATTTAACTTTTTGTCTTTTTTCTTTTCAGTAGCAATGGTATAATGTTTGATTCGAGAGAAAATGTTAGCCATACCTCTAGTGGACAGTAATTCCACTAAATTTCTTCATCAACTTTTTCTCCATTCAGATTCATGGCTAACAATAGCGATTTAAGTATCGTCATTATGGACCGCATTATTTAGTTACATTAAGAACCCCCAGCACAGAGAGGTACAACTTACAATTCCAACTCGTCTTGTACATAGTGCTCTTCACTGAATGTAGACCCCGAGCACTGTGAACAAGTCTGAATTAAAATATAAAGACAGATTATACGAATTACTAAATACAGAACTGGTATACATATAAATACAGACACACAGAGAACAAGGTACAGTCTGATTAAACATTAATGGAAACCAACAATATCTGCTCATTAATTAAGTGATGCACTATGGCCAGTTTTTAACAGAAGAGATTAAAACTGCAAAAAAGAAAGTCAAAAGTAAAGTCAGAGTCCTGGAGACCTCGGCCAACTGGCTACCTTACCCCATCCTGGGTTTTCTATGATGGAGCCTGTCCATGCTATCCAATCTGATGAGAGAGTCTTTCCATCCGATGATTCCAATGCTCTTTTATCCAAGATGGCTTTCCCATATGCAGTAGAGCAGTGGCACCAAGTGCCACATACAGATACCGAACAGACTTGCAGTATGCACGGCTAATTGGCTGCTTTAGGCAGAGTATGCCAGACTAAAATCGTGAGTATTCAGCTTAGTTTTAAAAACTGAGACCAAAGGGGCACCTCTTATATTAACAGGCAGCTTTAGGGGCCCTGAAACTAAAAGCTCAACCATGCATTGTTGTTTTATTAATCCTTGGGAGTGTTAAGTAGGCTGGCATCTTGAGATCTCAATGTGCACTTGATTTCTGTCTTTTATAATAAAAAAATCTTGGGAAGAGAGACGAAATGTGACTTTCTCAGAGAGACACTTTCACGTCCTGTGAGACGAGACTTTGTGCCAAGAGATTTAACCACGCCCGGGGCCGGAAATAAAAAGAGTAGATGACAAAGCAGAACGTCGTAAAGAATTCAAAAAACGTTGCCATGATACACATGCAGAGCAGGTTATAGATAATAGAGAGATAGAGGTTAGGAGCTGATACACTGATACAGTACATTACCACACCCACCACATGACAAACCAACTCAGGATCCAGATTAGGACCCGAGTGCAGCCATGCAACGGGTGATCTGAGTGCAGCCTTTGATACTATTTGTCATACCACTCTCCTTAATAGATTATCTTTGATTGGCATTACTCACACTCCACTTGATTGGTTTAGATCTTACCTTTCAGGCCGCACTCAGTTCATACAGCTTAAAACTTTCACATCCCAACCCGCCGCTGTTACTTCTGCTGTGCCCCAAGGCTCTGTCCTGGGGCCTCTTCTTTTTATTATTTACCTTCTTCCCCTTGGCAATATTTTTCGCAAATATAACATTAATTTTCACTGTTATGCTGATGACACCCAGCTCTACCTTGCTGGTAAAGCCACCTCCTCTTTTCCACCACCCTCACTTATTGACTGCATTTCTGAAATTAAATCCTGGTTCTCTTCAAATTTTCTTGAAATAAACAGTGACAAAACTGAGGTTCTCCTCATTGGTTCAAAATCATCATTATCCAAAACCAATAATCTTTCTTTTATTATTGATAACTCCCCATCATCTCAGGCCAAGAGTCTGGGTGTCATCCTCGACAATGTCACATTAATAACATCACCCGGTCTGCTTACTTCCACTTACGTAATATTAATCGCATTCGTCCCTCCCTCACTCCTCATACCACTGCCATTCTTGTTCATAGTCTTCTCACTTCTCGGCTGGACTACTGCAAGTCACTCCTCTTTGGTCTCCCTAATAAATCTCTTCACAAGCTTCAGTTAGTCCAGAATTCTGCAGCACGTATCATCACTGGAATCCCATCTTTTCACCATATTACTCCGGTCTTGCAGCAGCTTCATTGGCTCCCCATCAAGTTTCGTATTGATTTTAAGATTCTGCTGCTAACTTTTAAGGCCATCCACAACCTCGCACCTCCATATCTGTCTGACCTTCTACATGTTGCCATTCCATCCCGTAACCTTAGATCTTCTTCCTCCACCCATCTGACCGTTCCTCCCTCCCGTCTAACCACCATGGGGAGCAGAGCTTTCAGCCGTTCTACTCCCAGGCACTGGAACTCATTACCTGCGGATCTCCGAAATATCAAATCATATTCATCTTTCAAATGTAAACTTAAAACACATTTGTTTAAAATGGCTTTTTCTTCTTCCTCCTAATTATAGTGGTTTTGTTTGGTTTTAATTTTTAGATTTTCTGATGGTTTAAGTTGCTTATAATTGTGTTTTGTATTTATTTATTCCATCCATCCATTGTCTAACCCACTGAATCCGAATACAGGGTCACGGGGGTCTGCTGCAGCCAATCCCAGCCAACACAGGGCACAAGGCAGGAACCAATCCTGGGCAGGGTGCCAACCCACCGCAGGACACACACAAACACCAAGCACACACTAGGGCCAATTTAGAATCGCCAGTCCACCTAACCTGCATGTCTTTGGATTGTGGGAGGAACAGTGTGAGGTTATGTTTTTTTATTTATTTATTTTTTTTGGCTGGAGTGCCAATTCTGCCACCAACCCTCAAGTTTTTCCCTGCAGGTTGGAGGGCCTACATGCAGGGATGGATGCAAATTAATGCCATACCCAGGACGAGAGAGAGATAACAGAAGTACAAAAATTCAAAAGTCTCAAAAAAATGATAGTAAAGATTGCATTAGCACAAATTATTACTCATTGAAATAACAGAACAGCGAAAAGAGATCGACTATATTGTTTGGATTTAAACTTTAAGTCTTGTAGCCTTGTAGCTCATCTCATTTGTGTTGCCATCAGTGTGTACCGCTATCCCCGGGGCAAACAACTAAACCCCGAGTTAAGGCACGATTAGAAAACTGCTAGTGTAAAGCAGTTCAATATCTGTCGGGCAACGTGACCAACGCTTGTCCTTTTATTGACCCCCACCACCTGTCCCAGGCTAGCATTAACCACAAGCCATGACACCAAATAAAGAAGAAGCTAAAGAACAAATATATTATTTTACATATATAAAGAAAAACAAACAAACAAATAAATACCTAACAATCAAAACCCTACTCTCTGGTTTAAACACGTGATGTTCGTAAATAAGAAAAACCCAGACTGTCCAAATGGGTTTACTTTCCTTATTGTTCAGGGCAAAGAGAAACCCTAACGGAATACGCCGGCTGTCGAGCCGATAACAATAAAGTTTAGTCCTACCGGTCCAAGATATTCGTCAGCGAAATCAAAGAAAAAAGAGTCCGTCTTCAGAGACGCGTCTCCCTTGTGTCGCTGAGTCTCCCAAAAAGAAAAAGAACTTGTTCCAGCAGATCCATTTCTTGGCGCTACCTTGTCCTTCTCTTTGCTCCGCCACAAGATGTCTCCCTTTCCCCCCTTCTTTTCCGGCTTTTAAGTTTTCAACACCAACTGCCCTGTCCGAGTTATGACCCCCTTAAAGGTGTATTTACAGCATCCTTTTTCCCTGTAATGCACCCAAAGAGGCAGCAACCGCCCACAGGATAATAGCACATGTGGCTTCCGCTACAAGTGAGAAGTAGTGTTTCTGCCCAATGAACAGGCGTATCCGCAAGAATTAAAAGATTTGTTGTTTGGTGAAAGTGAAATCCCACGAGAGAAAATTTCAAGCCCTGCAAGGCAAGACTTTATGCAAAGAGTTTTGGAAAAGTCCTGCCCACATCTTAAACATTTACACGCACACTGTTCAATCATTCCTCATTTGTGTGAGTGCTATTGTCAGACACAGTTCGTGTAGAGAGAAAGAAACAATATTCACTCATGGGCAGTTATACATTGCATTGTCACAATGTAATTCCAAACACAGAATCAAAATTCAATGCCATACTGATGAAAAGGTAAAAGCGAAAAGAGATTGAATATATGGACATGGGTGATATGACAGAAGTATGGAGATATTGCTTGTCTTTAAACTTTAAGTCTTGTAGATCGTCTGCTTCGTGTTGCCATCAGGGAAAAGTAGTGCTTCTTTCCAATGAAAAGGCGTATCCGTGAGAATTAAAAGTTTTGCTGTTTGGTGAAAGTGAAATCCACATGCGTGTGGCAGAGACGTGAAGTTGCTGGCACGTAGCACAGGCAGGGGGTTGGCAAGCAAAGTGAGCAGGGGGGTGAAGCCCCCTAGTTTAATAAGTAATGATAAGTAGGCAGAGGGCCATTGAAGGCTTTATAAGTTAAAAGGAGGATCTCTATTACTTTTTATTTTTTTTAAATATGACACACAGTAATAATAATAATTACATTTAATCATTACATTTAGTGCTTTTCTAACCTACACAAAGTGCTTTGCATGAACACTGGGGGGTCGCTTCAAAGACCACCAGTGTGTAGCACCCACATGGATGATGCGACTGCAGCCATTCTAACACCAGTACACTCACCAAACATTATCTGTTAGGTAGGTGGTGAAGGGCTGGTGCTTCGAATGGTGCTGTACAATACAAAAACAATACTTTAATGCAAGACCTTATTCTAAACCCGGGGCAATAAATGGTCATTTTTTGTTTATTATGAATTTTAAAAAAAATGCTACCTTTTAAAAACCTGCTATAATCAATACATGTCTGTATAGTTTAAACCAACTTTTCTAAAATGCCATTTGTATGTTATTGTTGAAGCATTCTGACTGTTCATTGTATTATGATTTAAAGTTAGCCACCACTTTTCAGAAGGGAGTAATATAATTTAATAAATGATATCTTTCTCAGATGCCGATTAGATTGATTACGTCATTATGGTTTGGGCTAATATTTTACAGCCGGATGCCCTTCCTGATGCTAACCCTCTCTATTTATCCAGGCTTGGGACCCGCACCACGTTGGGCTGGTTTACTCCCACTGGTAAGCTAGAAGATGATGATCAGAATTGAGAAGTTTTGCTGCAGGGAGTGTTATTGAAAGAGTGGATTCTCAGATGAGTGGCAGCCCAAGATGGAGAATTAGACGGAGAGATAAACCACACAATGCTTTGTGGATGGAACAACTGGAAGATGGTAATCGGGAGTATTGTGTGATCTAAGAATTAAGGTGAAGGTTAAAGGTAAAGTGTTTAAGACAGAGGTAAGACCTGCGATGATGTATGGAACTGAGACTTGGGCAGGAAAGGGAGCGCTGGGAAGAAGTTAGATGTGGCAGAAATGAGAATGCAATAGTGGATGTGTGGAGTTACCAAAAAAGGAGAGAATAAGAAACGAGACAATTGGAAGTGGTAGCATTATCTAAGAAAGTACAGGAATGCAGGTTGAAGTGGTATGGACATGTGACGAGGAGAAACAATGAAGATGTGGACAAAAGAGTGATGGGACATAGACGAAGAGGGGAAGACACAGTGGAGGAGACCAAAGCAGAGGTGGCTGAATAAAATAGAAGAAGATCTGAAGGGAAAGGAGGTGCAGGACTGAGCTGTATGGAGAAGGTTGATAAAGCACATCGACCCCACATAGTCAGAAACGATGAAGAGGAAGAAGAAGAATAAATGAGATCTTTTGTGGTGAGATAGTAAAGGAAAACAATTCAGTTTTTGACAACTTTACTTTTAAGTCAGAGTTTATTCACATTTCACACTGATTTCTACAGAAATTCCTACTCTTCCTTTTCCTCTCCATGTGTGATGATGTAACACAGGCTCTTGTAGTCCAGATTGCCCGCCTGGTCAATTGGAGAAGACTGGAACATTTGCTGGACCTGGGGTGATTTTTCAGAAAGAAAAAGGAAAAGAAAATTTTAGAACATTTGATAGACGTGTTTAAAGACGACCTATGAAACTGGTGTGTGTATATATATATATATATATATATACTGCTCAAAAGAATTAAAGGAACACTTTTTAATCAGGGTATAGCATAAAGTCAATGAAACTTCTGGGATATTAATCTGGTCAGTTAAGTAGCAGAGGGGGTTGTTAATCAGTTTCAGCTGCTGTGGTGTTAATGAAATTAACAACAGATGCACTAGAGGGGCAACAATGAGATGACCCCAAAACAGGAATGGTTTAACAGGTGGAGGCCACTGACATTTTTCCCTCCTCATCTTTTCTGACTGTTTCTTCACTAGTTTTGCATTTGGCTACAGTCAGTGTCACTACTGGTAGCATGAGGCGATACCTGGACCCTACAGAGGTTGCACAGGTAGTCCAACTTCTCCAGGATGGCACATCAATACGTGTCATTGCCAGAAGGTTTGCTGTGTCTCCTGCACAGTCTCAAGGGCATGGAGGAGATTCTAGGAGACAAGCAGTTACTCTAGGAGAGCTGGAGAGGGCCATAGAAGGTCCATAACCCATCAGCAGGACCAGTATCTGCTCCTTTGGGCAAGGAGGAACAGGATGAGCACTGCCAGAGCCCTACAAAATGACCTCCAGCAGGCCACTGGTGTGAATGTCTCTGACCAAACAATCAGAAACAGACTTCATGAGGGTTGCCTGAGGGCCCAAATGTCTACTGCGCCCTGTGCTCACTGCACAGCACCGAGGAGCTCAATTGGCATTTGCCATAGAATACCAGAATTGGCAGGTCCACCACTGGCGTCCTGTGCTTTTCACAGATGAGAGCAGGTTCACCCTGAGTATATGTGAAAGACGTGAAAGGGTCAGGAGAAGCCGTGGAGAATATTATGCTGCCTGTAACATCGTTTAGCATGACTGGTTTGGTGGTGGGTCAGTGATGATCTTGGAGGCATATCCATGGAGCGACTCACAGACCTCTACAAGCTAGACAAAGACACCTTGACTGCCATTAGGTATCAGAATGAAATCCTTGGACCCATTGTCAGACCCTACGCTGGTGCAGTAGGTCCTGGTTTCCTCCTAATGCACGACAATGCCCGGCCTCATGTGGCAAGAGTATGCAGGCAGTACCTGGAGGATGAAGGAATTGAAACAATTGAATGGCCTTCACGATCCCCTGACTTAAACCCAATAGAACATCTGTAGGACATTATGTTTCGGTCCATTAGGCGCTGTCAGGTTGCTCCTCAGACTGTACAACAGCTCAGGGATGCCCTCATACAGATCTGGGAGGAAATGCCACAAGACACCATCCGTCGTCTCATTAGGAGCATGCCCCGACGTTGTCAAGCATGCATACAAGCTCGTGGGGGCCACACAAGATACTGAAAAGCATTTTGAGTAGCAGAAATTAATTTTTTGAAAAATGGACTAGCCTGCCACATCTTCATTTCACTCTGATTTTAGGGTGTCTACACAATTGAGCCCTCTGTAGGCAGAAAACTTTTATTTCCATTAAAAGACTTGGCATCCTTTTGTTCCTAAGACATTGCCCTGTCGTTATTTGTATAGATATCCAACTTCATATTGAGATCTGATGTATCTAATGTGTTTCTTTAAAGTGTTCCTTTAATTTTTGTGAGCAGTGTATATATATATATATATATATATATATATATATATATATATATATATACACACACATAATTTATGGTATATTTACAAAATGTAAATGTGTGCCCCTTTAAAAATGACATCTTATAAATTTCCTTATTATACAGAATGTTACAGGAAAAGGAAAGATAACATAAATGCAACAGCCTTCTCCTTGGTTCTGTTTGGACAGATTGCTGACTTGTCTTGAAGGGCATTATTAAAAACGTGAACAACTTAAGAGAGATAACTGATAACACAAATGTATACTCACAAGAAATGTGCAGCAGAAACAGTTCATATGTACCGTATATAAGTTTAAGTTCTTCCACGGATAAGTCAGGACTTGATTTTACTGTTTAATTTCCGGTATTTTATAACGTCCGTTGTATAAGTCGAACATATAAATCTCACGCTGTTGCTCCAAGAGGTTACGATATGCTAACGCCCACCTGAGAGAATAACCACGGAGCACACAGCCATTTTGTTTAAGTGTATTGCCTACGTGACCACACAGTATTACCAGAACTATTCCGAAGTGACGTTTGCACTGTTATACACCCTTATACACCTTTATCATAAGAG
This sequence comes from Polypterus senegalus, assembly GCF_016835505.1. Taxonomy (NCBI): domain Eukaryota; kingdom Metazoa; phylum Chordata; class Cladistia; order Polypteriformes; family Polypteridae; genus Polypterus; species Polypterus senegalus. The sequence continues at coordinate 182,922,238 of NC_053160.1, forward strand.
CATCCCTTATCTACGATGGAGCGTTAGATCAGAAGAAAATATGAAGCTGGTTTTAAATGAAAAGTTGTTAAAGGTGGCGAAAGAAATTGGTAACTGCGCTGCTGAAACAAAATTCGATGTGTTTGAGAAACTGGTGCGAGATTGGGCAAGAAGATACAAAAAAAAACTTACATTTTTGAACAGGCATATAAGTTGGGGTCTGATTTTATGATCGATTTTTCGGTTTCAAAACCCAACATATACGCGAGTATATACGGTAAATGTATTTTAAATTCTTAGAATTTATACTAGGGTGGCACAGTAGAGTAATAGAAAGCTCTGTCGCTGTTTCGTTTGACTCTCTTGTGTAGTTGCCGTCTATGTTGAGTTTGCACGTCCTCCTTGTGGGTATTCTGGTTTTCCTCTCCATCCTCAATGATTTGCCAAGTGGGTAACTGACGTTCTGTAAGTAGGGATGTGTGCAAGAGATACTTGTGGACAAGCTTTTAGAGACTTTATGATGAAATATTGCTGCTTATTTAAAAGTTAATGCCACGTACATCTTTATATAGAAAATGCTAAGGAACTGATGTTAATCTGTCACTCAGTTACTTCTGAACCATTGCTGTTAGAGTCTTGATCTTGGTCATATGCAAAACCTTATGACGAGATACACACTGGTGAAGTGAAAAATTGGGGTAGCAGCAACCTCCGCAAAGTTTATTGGGGGTCGCAACTATGTTACGGCTCACTGCTTGAGATGTTGACAGAACAGAAAGGAAAAGAACAGCTGTGACATCTGCTAAGTGTGAACCAAATTGCAGAAGCTGCTGCCATGACAAAGAACACCATCATAGGAAGATAACAGCAGTGCCATCTGTTGATCATCATCAGTCATGGGCCGAAACACTTAATCATATAAAGCTCAGTCCCTACAAGCCTATATATTGAGAATCCCTCAGGGCACAAGTACATACTGTACATATTCAGAAATTCATAAACAGCTGCATGTTTTGTGTTTATTGATCATCCATTGTGACGAGAATCTCTAAAATAGGGCTTCATCCAAGATGTAGAATGTAATGATGTGAACAAGAGAGAAATACATGTCGATAAAACAAGCACTGCTTTGGAAAGTTACACCACCATTGGTGATTGATCACTGCGGGCCTCTTGCTTTTTCCGGGAGAAAGCAGAAGACGGCCTTGCCAAAACTGAAACCGTCAGCTTACAAATGAACCCCCATTAGCGCTGGCGTTTCCTAGTTTCTGTATGAAACGATAGACGCCTAACAGATTTCACGTCTTCTGGCCCTGGCCCCCCTCTAGCCTAAAATTGTATTCAGCAGATTTGAAAATGTGTTAGAATAGTAGCTTATAAATTTAAGTAGCTGAGCATATTAGAAAATGGATGGATTAATAAATTGATATTGTTAAATTTCACTTTTGTGCCTCACTCGAGGGGCGGAATCTTGCATTTTGGGGTCAGCTTTCACCAAACTAAATAGGATTTTGAAAATTCCCTAATAGCAAAGGAGCATACAACTCATTTTTTTCATCATTCAATATGTTTTAGTTGTTTTAATGGCATATAACGAAAGTAAGTACAGTAAAACCTTGATTATCTGTCAGGGGTCGGGACGGAGTTCATGATGGATAAGGGAAAAGACGGATAACAGAACAGCTACTTTAAAAATGACATACGGTAGATTAGTGTAGCAAATAGTCATATTTACTTACAAAACTATATTAAAAATATAGTATTAACAAAATGAATTAACCCAAATAATATTGTAGCGACAGGCGTAATAAGCAAATACACCTCGGAGGTACTGGAGTTTTCTTTGTTTTCCTTGGAGTCCTCGTTCCACAACAAACACGGCCTGTCTTGTCTGGGTTACAGAGCCCACCTCCACAACAATAAAAGAAATCTTTCCCTACCAATCAGTTTATCTCCTGTCACTCACTTTCTCAAAAGTCCTGCTTATTGTCTCCTGACTCTCTACTTCTGCCGCACCTTCCTTTTTTTTCTCCCGTCACTCATCTCCTGAGAGGCGGGTCGGCCCCTTACAGAACAGAAGCCCCTCACCCAGTCCCATCACTTACAGCATTCATTCCACCCTGTCTGCTCCGCACAGCTCATCACAAGCTGCCTGCATGTCACAATATATTAATAAAACAGAAAAAGAAAAGCACAACATTACTACAGAATAAAGACACTGTCAGTTCAATTTTTGACACGTTTTTCAATTTTGTCTGCATCACGCTTTGTATCGTTCACTGCTTTTCTTCCTACTCCGCAAACTGAAGCAACAATTTCACCATTTCGTACATGTTTAATAATTTCAATTTTTTGTGACAATTCCAACGCATACCATTTATCGGCCATTACAATGTATGGCAGATTAATTCTAACAAAAGAGAAAAGGCAACAAAAAGCTATTAAAACTGAAGCCACGTAACTGCTGCTGCGATTTCAAATTGCGTCCTGACACGTAGTGAACACTACACTCTTGCCCAAGGGAGACTTGTTCTAACGTTCGGTTTCTCTTCTCTGTACTCAAATGTGGCACTTGGTGCCTCGGCCCCCCTGCCAAGTTGTTTTGCCTGCCTAAGGTAAAGTCATCCCTGATGGAGGACCACAGGAATCGCCAGGCAGAGGGGTCCTGTCATCGGATTGGCTGGCTCAGCGCTGACTCAGCTGTGGAATGGCCAATAGGGGGAGAGGACTTGATGGCCGAGGAGCAATTCCAAATTGTATTATGGGATATCACCTGCTGTTGAATTCTGCTCTGTACTTGTAACATTTCTATTACACTATTATATTGTATTGAGGATGACTTGTGCTCTGCTCTGTATATTGTGTTGTATTTACCCTCTTTTTTGACACCCACTGCACACCCAACTGACCTGGAAAGGGGTCTCTCTCTGAACTGCTTTTCCCGAGGTTTGTTCTCTTTTTTGGGAGTTTTTTTCTTGTCTTCTTAAGAGAGTCAAGAGGCAGGGCCTGCTAAAGCCCATTGCGGCACTCCTTGTGTGATTTTGGGCTATACAACAAATAAACTGTATTGTATAATGTGCAGAGTGTGCAGCGTACCGCATGTACCAAAGTAATAAGTAGGCGCTGGCGGGTGCGGTTAACGGGGACTGACGGATAATCGAGGTTTTACTGCATATATAAGTGCGGGCTTCGTTAAATAACAGAAGTACAACATCCAGGAACTTCATAATAAGCCTATCACACACACACACACAATTCCTCGAGTGCCATACACACCTCCTCCATTGTGAACTTGTCCGCCTGCGTCATAAGCATTTGCTGTAACCTGTTAAAGACACAAGTACATTGATTAATTGAAATGGCATTGGATAGAGAGGTCATTAGTAAAGATTTTATCTCCAACATACACATCTTTGGGAATGTGTCCCTTGTTTTCCGGATCAAACATTTTAAAGGCGTTAAGTATTGTTTCTTCAGGGTCCGTACCTGTAATACAGAAAAAATAAAAATTAGTCGATAAACACAAACCAGGTATTGGTTTGACATAAAGCACTCAATTCTGAAAAGATTTCTTATTCTTATTTTAAATAAACTTGTGTTCAAATTCTAGAAGACAGTAATGAGGAGAGCAATTAAATCTCCTTAGTGTTTTGCAATAAACTAAGACCATATAATCTAAGAATGGGTTCTTAAGCTTAGAATGGCCTTTGTCTGCTTGTTTTCTACTTCTAATCCGACTAAGATGTGAGATTTTTCAGGTGAAGAAGACAGAAGTTTGAAGGCGAGGTGGTCCTTCCAGGTAAGGTAAGGCAGCATTATAGACCCCCCGGGCAAAGCACTGCAGTGGCACCCCTACTTACACAACCACTCGCAGGAATAAAAATGTAAATATGGCGGACAAAACAAAACATATTTATTGGATTGGTACTTCCAACAAAATCAGTGATTAAACAGTAAAAAATGTGCTGTACATCGAAGATGAATCAGCACAAATGTTTGAACAATATAACTTGAGATAGATAGATAGATAGATATGAAAGGCACTATATGATAGATAGATAGATAGAGATATGAAAGGCACTATATAATAGATAGATAGATATGAAAGGCACTATATGATAGATAGATAGATAGATTTGAAAGGCACAATATAATAGATAGATAGATAGATATGAAAGGCACTATATGATAGATAGATAGATAGATAGATATGAAAGGCACTATATGATAGATAGATAGATAGATACTTTATTAATCCCAAGGGGAAATTCACATAATCCAGCAGCAGTATACTGATACAAAGAAACAATATTAAATTAAATAGTAATAAAATGAAAAAATTAAAATAAAATTAATGTTAGCATTTACTCCCCCGGGTGGAATTGAAGAGTCGCATAGTGTGGGGGAGGAACGATCTCCTCAGTCTGTCAGTGGAGCAGGACGGTGACAAAAGTCTGTCACTGAAGCTACTCCTCTGCCTGGAGATGATCCTGTTAAGTGGATGCAGTGGATTCTTCATGATTGACAGGAGTTTGTTTAGTGCCCGTCGCTCTGCCACAGATGTTAAACTGTCCAACTTTACTCCTACAATGGAGCCTGCCTTCTTAACTAGTTTGTCCAGGCGTGAGGCGTCTTTCATCTTTATGCTGCCACCCCAGCACACCACCGCATAGAAGAGGGCACTCGCCACAACCGTCTGGTAGAACATCTGCAGCATCTTACTGCAGATGTTGAAGGACGCCAACCTTCTCAGAAAGTATAGTCTGCTCTGACCTTTCTTACATAGAGCATCAGTATTTGCAGTCCAGTCCAATTTGTCATCCAGCTGCACTCACAGATATTTAAAGGTCTGCACCCTCTGCACAGTCACCTCTGATGATCACGGGGTCCATGAGAGGCCTGGACCTCCTAAAATCCACCATCAGCTCCTTGGTCTTGCTGGTGTTCAGGTGTAAGTGGTTTGAGTTGCACCATTTAACAAAGTCTTTGATTAATTTTCTGTACTCCTCCTCCTGCCCACTCCTGATGCAGCCCACAATAGCAGTGTCCTCAGCGAACTTTTGCACGTGGCAGGACGAGCCGTGAAAAACACAAAAATATCGACATATGACCGATACTCAATTGGTAAACCATACAGCATAGCGCCCACAGGCAACTGCCCAGCATGCCAAAGCGTTAAGATGGCCCTGAGATAAAGAAGTTATAGTCACAGATTCTACTGTGGTGACATGCAGCATGTTGATTAGCGCATGCAAGTTAGGAGTTTCACTGGACTCGGTACAATAATGACTCTTTAAACCTCCACGCTTTTATGTAGAAATCTATGTGACATTAACTTGCCATTTACGAGGGACAATTTCAAAAGTCCACACTAACCCAGATACATTGGAAAATGCATCTTTTTTTATTCAGAGTATGGCCAGGTCCTCATGGGATTACATCAGGGATCAGCTCTGAGCCCTTTCTTATTTCCAATGGTGATGGACAGGCTGACAGACGAGATTAGACAGGAGTCCTCATGGACTGTCATGTTTGCTGATGACATTGTGATCTGTAGCGAGAGTGGGGAGCAGGTTGAGGAGAACCTGGAGAGGTGGAGATCTGCTCTAGAGAGGACAGGAATGAAGGTCAGTAGGACCACCAAGACAGAATACATGTGTGTGAATGAAAGGAAGGTCAGAGGAATGGTGAGGATGAGGGAGGTGGAGGAGTTTAAATACTTGGGATCAACAGTACAGAGTAACTGGGATTGTGGAAGAGAAGTGAAGAAGAGAGTACAGGCAGGGTGGAGAAGAGTGTCAGGGGTGATTTGTGACAGATGGGTATCAGCAAGAGTGACAGGGAAGGTCTACAGGACGGTAGTGAGACCAGCTATGTTATATGGGCTGGAGATGGGTGGCACAGGAGACAGAGCTGGAGGTGGCAGAGTTAAAAGATGCTGAGATTTGCTTTGGGTGTGATGAGGATGGATAGGATTAGAAATGAGGACATTAGAGGGTCTGCTCAGGTGGGACGGTTGGGAGAAAAAGTCAGAGAGGCGAGATTGTGTTGGTTTGGACATGTGCAGAGGAGAGATACTGGGGATAATGAGAGAAGGGTGCTAAGGATAGAGCTGCCAGGCAAGAGGAGAAGACGAAGGCCTAAGAGAAGGTTTATGGATGTGGTGAGAGAGGACATGCAGGTGATGGAAGTAACAGAGCAAGATGACGAGAACAGGAAGATATGGAAGAAGATGATCTGTTTGGCCAGGTCCCCCAACTTGCAGGGAAAACTCAGGGGCTGCTGGCAGGATTGGCACTCCAACCACTATTTAAAAAAAAATAAATAAATAAATTCAAACTAATGTGGTGCTGGGCCTGCTATGTTATTTTCATTTGTTCGTTTGAGTTGTGCTCCGTCATAAAGTTTTGTCTCCAAATTAAAAGGGAAGAAAAATACAAAACCCCGGAATCACACGAACAGGCTGTACAAATGAAGTTTTGAAGTGTCTTACCATGTAACTTCTCTCCAAACAGATTTAAGAACATTGTGAAGTTGATGGGCCCCGTGGCTTCTTTTAGCATGCCTTCCAGCTCATCATCTTTAACATTCAGTTTACCTGCAAAATCGTAATTGGAGTGTTAAGACACCACGACGGCACAAGACATCCAAAACTATACCGACATCACAGAGGGCTTACCAAGAGAAGCGTAAGTGTCTTTGAGGTCCTCTTTATCGATAAACCCATCCCTGTTCTGATCGATCAGCGTGAACGCCTGCACAAGAGAGAAGGAAATACCTTGGAGCGGTCGTTTGAAATTGTAATCCAACACAGAAAATGGCAAACTGCAATGGACGGCTGTAACTCTGCTTATCACTTTTCATACAGAGTGCCGCTTGACTTTCTCCAATGCTTATTACATACAGAATTAGTATTCTGATTATGAGGCACATGGCAGCTAATACCCGTTGTAATGTGATGCACATTTTAAGGGTAAACTGTGTAAAATGCTCTGTGTAAATGAAGGGAATGCAAAACCAGCGTACATAAAGTGCACGTCAGGTCATAGATGAGGGAGTCCTGCGTAGGAAAGAAGAAGTGATGAGCGTTAGAGGAGTGACGTAGCTAGCGGGGGGCGGCACGTTTCTGGGGGCGGTATTATTGGTCAAAAGGCTCAGTACAATTTGTGTGTAAGCAGCAGGGTTCGGAAAAATACCTCTCATGAGTGAAAGAAGTAAAATTCTCTGATTTTTATCCACAGATTCTTCAAAAATAATTTTCAGACTGTCCTTCTGTGATGGCAATAACAAAAATAAACAGTACACCGATAAGAATTTCTAGGAAGATAAACACCTGATTTACGATTTATAATTTATTTTCGTTATCAATCCGAATGCGTTGTTGCTCTGTGCAGAAAACATCCCCACCTATCACTTGTACACTACACTGGTTCTGGTTTTGGCGTCATTATATTAAACTAATAATTAGAACACGGCTTATCAGTGCGTCTATACCACAGGGTGGTCCAGATCTAATGATGCAGATCCAGATCGTCTCGATGACTTTGATTTATGCGGGGACGATTCCAGTTCGGCGCGAAGACGATTCTTCATGTCGTCAGTTTGCACACTTCTCGATGGTCCGGGATTTTTCGAGTGATTTTCTATGTAATAAACTTAATAAGTTATAGCGTAATGAAAATTGCATAATTAGATCTGGACCACCCTATATATTCTTGTCTAGTTGATGCTTATTAAAATAATTATATGTGAAAAATTATTGCTGTTTCTCAGTAAATGAATACATTTATGCAAAATGTGTCTTAATTTTTCTCTATACTTCTTTTTAATTTTCTATTGAAATAGGATAACATATTCAGATATGTTGGAGGGCGGCAAATTGAAGCACCGCTTCCAGCTACGCCACTGCATTAGTGAAGGGCAACGCCATCGTGTAAATGAACTAACTAAACAAGACAACACTCTCAAACCTGCATTGTTCAAATGGGGGTCTCGACGGGTAATGGGATTGTGAGCGAGCCTAACCTGGTAGCACAAAGCTGGAGGCAGAAACGTGCCAGGGACAGGGCGCCAGCCGATCACAGGGCTCATTCACACACACACACACGTATTTACACAGGACCGATGCGAAGACACCAATACCTGCACATCTTTAAATGTGCATGGAAAACTAATTGTGTCATGTACGGGATTACAAACTGCTGATTATTAATAATAGGAAATGAAATAACGAGCAATAAAACAAATGAGGAGTAGACATGAAAGGCACTGTAAAAAGGATAGATGAAAGGCACTACGTGTGACAGATATGAAATATATAAGTGACTCGCCATCCGCTGCGGCTCCGCCCACATAGAAATAAAACAGGACGTGAGGAGACCCCCCCACTCCTGACGTCACGCTTCCCCGTTTCTCCTCGGATTTGCGCGAATATATGGCTCCTGCAAGCGAACTACAATTCTTAGCGCGATGAGAGAAGTAACAAAATCAACCTCAATGTTCAAGCAAATTACAGAAAAAAAAACCTGATCGCAAACCGTGAAATAGTTCTCTCCTTTGCTCACTTAGCGGATGCAAGGTACTCCCCGAGGCTGGCCTGTGAATGAGGAGAACCCACCGCCTTTCCCTCTGCCGCTGCCTCTCTCTCGGATACACACAAATAAATCGGTACCGTAAGCGAACTATGATACATTGCACGATGAGAGAAGTCGCAGAATCAACCGGAATGTTCAAGCAAAAATTATTGAAAAAAAACCCAATCTAAATCTGTTAAGTAGTCCTCTCGTGAAAAGCGGACAGACATACAGACAGAGAGACGTTGGACTTTATATATAAAAAGAGGGGTGGCACAGTGGGTAGCGGTGCTGCCTAACAGTAAGAAGACCTGGGTTCACTTCCCGGGTCCTCCCTGCATGGAGTTTGCATGTTCTCCTCGTGCCTGCGTGGGTTTCCTCCAGCAGACCCCCGTGACCCTGTAGTTCGTAGCCGTTTGGATTATGGATGGATATAAAGAGGGATGAAGAAAGGCAGTATGTAACTGATAGATTGGAAGGGCACTATACGCGTACAAAAGACAAGTACATATGAAAGGTGCTATAAGATAGACGGCAGGCACTAGGTGAGTAACAAATGTAAAATATAGAGATGATATTTGCAAGGCAATATATAAATGAGATTCATGAATGAAAAATATTTGTGACTGAAAGATTTAAATGGTATTGTATGGAAGGCAATATATAACATATAGAGGAAAGGCACGATTATTACTTTAAGGATACTATAAAACTGATAGTTGAAAGGCATTAAATAACATACAGATAGATAAAAGGCACTATGTGACTGAGAGATAGATATAAAATATACTATATAACGGATTTATGAAAGGCACTAGATAACTAATAGAGAGGAAAGGCACTATATGAAAGATTGGTAAATAGGAAAGGCACTATATTATTTGATAGATATGAAAGATGCTGTAAAACTGATTAAATAACAAAGATGGATGAAAGGCACTATATGACTGACAGATAAATATGAAGTATAGTATAACTGAATGATAAAAGGCATTATATAACTGATAGATCGATGAAAAGCAATTTTGACCGACAGTGATATGAAGGAAACTATATAACAGAATTATTAAAGGCACTATATGAAAAATAGGTAAATAGGAAAAGCACTGTTTTACTTGACAGATATGAAAGATACTGTAAAACTGATTTATTAATGACACTATATATATACTGTATAATACACAGGAAAAGTGCTAAATTATAGATAAGTACTATATGACTGGCAGACAGATATGAAATATACTCCACACAGTAACTGACTGGTGAAAGAAAGGCTTTGTACAATTAACAGACAGGAAACACATAAAAGAAGGGAAAGGCACTATATGACTGACAGATAGAAAGATGAAGTGCGCTATATGACTGACAGATGTGAAATATATAATAAATTAAAGGCACCATATGATTGATAGATGGATAGACAAAAGGCACTATATGACTGACATCAAGATCTAGTTAATAGTTAAGGTACTGTACAACAGATAAAGGAGAATTACTAGAAATGTTTGTGTAACCCTGATAAAGGAAAGCAATCCTAAAAATATTTCATTTTGCAAGAAGAAGAGATTTGATTTTTCTAAGTTTACCTCTTTAAACTCCTGGATCTGAGTCTGTTCAAACATGGAGAAGACATTGGACGAGGCTCTCTGGGCACGCTTGGCACCTCCCTCCTTCTTCTTGGTCTTTCTGCTTGCCTGATTAGGTAGAAGCGAGATGGTGTGAGTCTGATATCCAAGAGACTTCTCATAGATGCTCTAAACACAACTCTGTCACATTTGCTGTCTGCAGTTCCTCCACTGAGCAGCTTTGTCAAATTATCATATGGCACAATACACGTGAACGTATTTCCTTAGACTGTGAATTACACCCCAACACACACACACATTGTTACTGCACATGATTCTTTTTGTACTTAGTCAGGTGCAGGATTTTAGCCTGCTATGTGAGATCTGCAAGGTGGCGGTGTTAACATCTACTCCACTTACTCTGAAATACTACAACCCTCTTACAGCGTGAAGCGCTCAATGTGCCACCTAGTGGCCGACGAATTGAACTGCTGCCTGACCGTCAACGAGTCCCATAATGCGCATTTGCTGCGTCTGTTATTTTACCTTCATGGCATTGAGAGCGGCTTGGAATAAACACAGGCAGGCAGGCAGGAGGCAGGCAGGCAGGCCATGTGGTGCAGTGTCTGAAGCTGAAACCCAGACTCGGCTAGCTCTGACTTACTTTGCCTCCGCGAGTGACTAATGCAATTGTAAAAACACACACACACACATATATATATATACAGTATATATATATATATATATATATATATATATATATATATATATATATATATATATATGTATATATATATGTATATATATATATATATATATGTATATATATTTGTATATATTATATATATATATATATATATATATATTTTATATGTAAGTATGTATATGTGTATATCTACTCTAAATATAAAATCGTAAGCCTAAAAATACAACGATTTTGTGCAACGATTTTATGTGACTTTTTTGTCACGCTTTAAATCGGGCTTATTTTAAATCCTACGTAATATATTTGGTATCATTCTTTGCAGAATTTATCGAACTTTATTGTGATGTTAGATTTTCAGATTGTTATTCCGTTTATAAATTATAAACTAAAATATGAAGAAAGTCGTGCATCGAGCATGGTGGACCTCAGTTTAACGGGAATTCTCCAGTCAGTAAGAGAGTAAATATTTTATTCTCATTTCATGATTTTTACTCCGTTAAAAAATAATTAATTTTTCTTTTACATGTTTATAGAATTTTGTGATTTTGACACCGATAAATAATCATTTTTCTTTTGTACATTTACAGATTTTACTAATATTCTGGCCGCAACTAGGGGTTGGGTTTCGAAGGCGCCGGGGGGGGTTGACTCCCTAGTATATTATATGTATGTATGTGTGTATATGTGTATATATTATATATGTGTGTATATGTGTATGTATAATATATGTGTGTATATGTGTATATATTATATATGTATGTCTGTATATATTATATATATATATGTATGTATGTCTGTATGTGTGTATATATTATATATCTATGTATGTGTGTATATATAATATATGTATGTATGTGTGTATATATTATATATATGTATATATATATACACACACACACAGACACACACAGAGAGACAGTACAGCAGCACTTTATTTTCACGTTAGCTGACTGTACAGTAACGAGGCTCCTGCCTTCACCTAATGTTACCATAAAAGACTTTGACCTCCCACTGTGACTCTGAACTGAAGTGTCCATCTTAAATCGCAATCATACTGTTTGCTAATATTATGTTTATTTTATTATTATATTTTATATTATATTATATACTATATTTTGTTTAATATTTATTTTTATGTTTATTTTTGATAGGCACCATACAATAGATAGGAATGGCACTATATGTTAGATAGTAAACTAACTATATAACAGCTAGATAATGAAATATGCAATATAAAAAGGCATCATATGACAGGTTTGAAAGATGCTATACAGTAATAGGTAGTTAGATAAGAAGCACAATATGACACCATGAAAGGCACTATATATGTGAAAGCACTGTAAGATAGATACACCAATTTCACATCAACTACACAGAGATTAGGTAGATAGTTAAGTAAGACACTTCATAATTCTTAGATCTGAGAGGCCCCATAGGATTCCCAGACAGGCCGACAGAGAGAGACAGTAAAGACACCATCTCTGCACCTCTGTGATTCAAAGAGCAGCAGTACAGCGGCAGGTCCCACAAGTGTAACTCTAATTTTTACCGTCATGTGTATTTTGCATTGAATATTTTTTCATGGTTGATTAACTCATTTATTTTTTTCTTTTACAGAAGCGCCTCTAGTGGATGTGCTGTGATCATCCATTGATAAATCTTAATATCAAAGCTCGTTCTTCTCTCTCCACTAAGACTCCCCAGATCGGCTCCAATGCCCGCGTTTACGGCCCCCTGCAGTAAGTAACTCACCATTTCTGTGCGGCCTGTCCTGGACGGTAAGAGGGTGGGTCTCAATATTTCAAGCAGTGTTGGCTTATATACTGCAGCTGCTTGACATGGCCAAGCACTCTGCAATGACTGGCATGTCTTGAGTCCCCAAGGGGGGTCATCTTGATACTTGGGGGACCCCCAGCTCAGGCAAACTGCTCCTTAAATGGACAAGTCCTTAAGACAGACTGAGAGTCCCGCGGGTCAAAGCAACTGCTCTTCTACCTTTTAAAATTGTCACAGATAGCCACGCTAGGCAAGGCAAGAACAGAAAAAAAAAAAAATGTGCTAAATTTAAGAAAGAATTCATTATGGAGGAATGCCAGCGTAAGCCTGAGGAGGCCCGGGGCTTCTTTGCTTTAACGTTTTCAAGTTCTGCAGTTTCTTGAAAGCTTTACTTGTGTCTTCTTTCCATGCCCCTTTAAAATGATAAACCTCCAGCAGTGGTGCTGTGATTTAGCTCAACCTTACAACTCACTGACCGCCATCTCTACAAATAAATACAGGACATTCTGCTGCCCATTTGGCATTCGGCTGGGCATACGGTGAAGGACTCTGGAGGGACAATAATCGAGTCCAATGCACTGCCCACACACATCTGGCTCAATATCTTTGGGGACACGGACAAGGGAGATCACACAGACTTCACACAGACAACAGCCGGGCTAGGGACTTGAACCGTGAGCTTTGGATCCACAAGGCACCCGGTCAGGCATATGGCTGCTGGTCAGCCTTTATTTTACTGGCATTATCGTCCGTGCAGAGTATGGCTGACCAACACGCAACATGTCACCACTGTCCAGCGCCATGTTGAAAGATGAGACACTCTGTATTAGATAGATAGATAGATATGAAAGGCACTATATACTAGGTAGGCAGGTAGATATATAAGGCTCTGCATGCAGAGGAGAGATGAGGGGTACATCAGAGAAAAGAATATTGATGATGGAACCGCCAGGTGAGAGGAAAGAAGGAAAGCCAAAGAGGAGGTTTATGGATGTGGTGAGGGAGGACATGAAGGCAGTCAGTGTGGCAGAAAATGACGAAAAAGACAGGGATGGATGGACTGTGGTGACACCAAAATGGGAGCAGCTGAAAGAAGAAGACGACGATAGATAGACAGATATGAAAAACACTATATACTAGATAGATAAGGCACTCTGCATTAGATATATAGACAGATATGAAAGGCACTATATATTAGATAGTAATTGGTGTGGCAGAAAATGACATAAAAGGCAGGGATGGATGGAGATGGATGATCTGATGTGGTGATTCCTAAATGGGAGAATCCGAAAGAAGAAGATAGGCAGACAGGTATGAAAGGCACTATATATTAGATAGAGAGGTATGGAAGGCACTATATAATAGATAGCTATGGCACTATATATTATACAGATAGATAGATATAAAAGGCACTATATATTAGATAGATGTAAAAGGTATTATATATTAGATAGACAGACAGGTATGAAAGGCACTCTACATTAGATATCTATGGCACTATATATTAGACAGATAGATATAAAAGGCACTATATATTAGATATATAGACAGACATGAAAGGCACTATATATTATAGATAGATGTAAAAGGCACTATTTATTAGATAGATAAGGCACTATATATTAGATAGATAGATATGGCATTCTATATTAGATAGATAGATAGATAGATGTAAAAGGTACTATATATTAGATAGACAGACAGGTATGAAAGGCACTCTACATTAGATATCTAGACAGAAATGAAAGGCACTATATATTAAATAGATGTAAAAGGCACTATATATTAAATAGATAGATAGATATAAGAGACACTATTTACTAGATATATAGACAGATATAAAAGACACTATTTATTAGATAGATAAGGCACTATATATTAGATATATAGACAGATGTGAAAGGCACTATATAATATAGATAGATGTAAAAGGCACTATATAGTAGATATATAGACAGACATGAAAGGCACTATATATTAGATAGATAGATATAAGAGGCACTATATAATAGATAGATAAGGCACTCTACATTAGATATATAGACAGATGTGAAAGGCACTATATATCACATAGACAGACAGATAGATAAAGAACTGTATATTAGATAAATAAGAAAGGCACCGCATGAATGGCAGTTTTAAAAGGCACTACACAATAGATCAGTAGATCGACAGGAAGGCACTAAATGACCTAATGAAAGGTGCTGTATATATTTATGAAAGCACTACAGTATACGACACATAGACTTGAAGGCCTTCTTACAATAGACAGAAAAGGCACAATGCATTATATTTGAAAGGCACTATAGATAAGAAAAGCACTGTACGACTGATAGATTTGAAAGGCACCATCCACTAGATAGGAAAGGCAGTAAAAGCCACCATACAGTAGATACTCAGAAATGAAAGGCAAAATGTAACAGACAGATGGATACACAAAGAAAAGGCACCTTATGATAGATTTGAAGAGAACTGTAAATAGACAGGAAAGCACCCTGTGACAGGCATATGTGAAAGGCACTATATAATAGATAGGAAAGACCTATACAACATAAATAAATAATGAAAGGCACTATGTGACAGAATAATTTGAAAGACAGTTTACAATGGCAGGTAAGGCACTGTATGAAGGATAATGAAAGACACTCTATCTGATAACCCCATATGATAGACGGTTGGACCGATAGAAAAGGCACCACATAAAAGATTTGAAAGGCACCATACAAGAGATAGGAAAAATATTTGATGACTGATTAATTGATAGAAAGGTAAATATGAAAGGCATTTAGTGACAGATACAAATAGCACAAAATAATGGAAGGAGAGATGCCAAAGGCACCATATTATAGATGTGCTTTGAACAGCCCCATATAATAAATGACACTATTTGTATAACAAAAACTAAACTTATTGGAATTGCCCCCTGATCCCGACACATTCCTGATCATTTCTCTTACTTTAGCTGCACAGATAAAATCTTAAAGAAAGATTAAATGAAACCAAAGCCCTCGAGCCGAGAGCAGTAAAGCGTGAAGCCATTCTGCAGCACCAGGGCTTCCGGTTTTGTTTGAGTGACGGTGGCAGCTGAGATGCTTGCAGCTGGCATGCGATTGCTAATTGTGTCCATAAAGTGACTTCCTGTAAAGTCAGATTAATTGAAATGGCTAAATTATAAAACAATGGCACCTCATCAATGTGTCTTGTAAAATGCAAATGCAGTTTTCACAATGGCTATTTAATGACCTCTTGGGAATTGGCCCAAAATGATTATTTCTCACAGAGAATCCTAAAATAAGAAATGCTTATTGTACACCACACTTACAATACAATACAACATTTATTTACATAGCACATTTTCATACAAAAAATGTAGCTCAAATGCTTTACATAATGAAAAATAACATAAAGATACAAAAATAAAAGACATAGTAGGAAGTTAAAATAAGTCAACATTAAATAACATAGAATAAAAATAAGGTCTGATGGCTAGGGAGGACAGAAAAAACAAAAAAAAACTCCAGATGGCTGGAGAAAAAACTAAAATCCGCAGGGATTCCAGACCATGAGACCGCCCAGTCCCCTCTGGGCACCAGTGCCAGATTAGCCTCTGATATCTGGATGGACAGGTTTGCCCCGCTCTACTCGGTCCAAACGGGTTTCACAGTAGAAAAGCGCTTTGTGAAGCTCACGTCGAGAGAACTTGAACGCTCTAATTTGACATTATTTATACAGCATTATATCTTGAGGATCGCCAGTGATATAATAGGCAACAACATTCTCTAACCAAAGGGGCATGGAGGCTGGAGTTTCTTAGAGCAGCCATTGGATGGAGGGCATCAGTTGGCTCCTTGATAGGCTGGCTTCCAGTCCAGGGTCATGTCGTACCTCATGCCCAATGGCGCTGGGTTGCAATTTGGCAATTTTAAAAAAGATCCATCCATCCATTTTCTAAACCTACTGGGTTGTGGGGAAGTTGGACCCTATCCCAGTAGGCATTGGTACATGTGTCCCAGTGTAGAGAAGGTGCCACATTTCACACTGCATGTTAGGACAAATAAAAAACAAAACATAAAGTCCAAGAAACTCTGTGTAGATCTCGACATTCAAATTGTGCTGAGGCATGGATCAGGTCAAGGGGATAAAACCATTTCCAAAGCTTTGAGTATTCCCAAGAGCACAGTGGACTCGATAATTGTGAAATGGAAGACATTTGAAAACATGAGGAGCTGGCCATCCAGCCAAACTGAGTAACCAGGCAAGAAGGGCATTCATCAGGGAGGAGACCAGAAACCCCAATGGTGACTCTGACAGAACTGCAGAAGACCTCTGCTGGGACGGGAGAACCCGTCAGAAGGAAGACCATCACAGCAGGACTTCATCAGTCGGACGCTTATGGCAGAGCAGGTCCATGGCTCAGAAAGAATGACTGTTTTATTAAATAACTAGCAAAATACCTGCGCTTCGCAGCGGCGAAGTACTGCCTTAAAATTTTTATTAAGAATAAAAGTAAACCTTTTTAAACTGAGGGAAAATATACCAATAATTATTTGTTAAGGATCTCTTTGTATACCACATTGCGAGTTCGGCCCTCCGGTTGTAATATGACCAAGCTGTGCGATGAGCTTACTCTTGAGCATGCAACGTACAGTTGGCCATGTGAACAGTAATCTTGTCTCAAATCAATGGCAACCTTTTGTAGGGTCTGTCCCTGAGACTTATTAATGGTCATTGCGAAGCAGAGCCTTACTGGAAATTGGTGGCATTTGAATTAAAATGGGAGATCAGAGGGTATACCGGGGATGCGAGGAATAAAAACTCTCTCCCCTGAGCCACTGCCAGTAAAAATAGTTGCCTCAATTAGGTCCTTTTGCAGACACGTGACCTGAAGTCTCGTGCCGTTACAAAGTTTCGGTGGCTGTAAGTTTCTCAGTAACATTATCGGTGCCCCAACTTTCAAAATTAGATTATGCTCAGGAGTGCCAACGCCACCTCACACAGCGACCGAGCTACAGGCTATGGACGTATATATGTACGTAAGTAGGATTCAGTTAGCGTACCAAATTTCTTGAAGATGGGCCCATAAGTAACAAACACCGTTGGAAAGTTCAATATGGCGTCCAACAGTGGCATCATACCGCCGAAATAAGTACGTACATCGGTTTCGGTTAGCGCAGGGAAGCCGCCTACCAAATTTCGTGAAGATGGGGCCATAAATAAGAAAGTTTAACATGGGGGACGTTGTCGACCGTTATGACCGTTACGCGTAAAATTTCGAAATGAAACCTGCCCAGCTTTTGTAAGGAAGCTGTAAGGAATGAGCCTGTCAAATTTCAGCCTTCTACCTACACGGGAAGTTGGAGAATTAGTGATGAGTCAGTGAGTGAGTGAGTGAGTGAGTCAGTGAGTCAGTGAGTGAGTGAGTGAGTGAGTGAGTGAGTGAGTCAGTGAGTGAGTGAGTGAGTGAGTCAGTGAGTGAGTGAGTGAGTGAGTCAGTGAGTCAGTGAGTGAGTGAGTGAGTCAGTGAGTCAGTGAGTGAGTGAGTGAGTCAGTGAGGGCTTTGCCTTTTATTAGTATAGATCCGTTGGCTGTGTCAGTCTCCGTGAATCTCGACGTTTTAGATCTCCCTGACTTTTTCTCGTATCTGAAGTATCGTGAAACTATTGGAATCCTCCAAAAATTCCATTTAGAGATTTTGATGAATCTCGATGTTTTAGACCTCCCTGCATCAGAAAATACCATTTTACTTTCTCGTATACGAAGTTTAGGTAAAGTTTAGGGAAAGAATTGTAATCATCTGTGGAGCTGATGTTGAGATTTTGATGAATCTTAGTGTTTTAGACCTCCCTGACTTTCTCATATACAAAGTATGGGGAAAGTATTGGAATCCTCCAAAAATTCAATTTTCAGATATTGATGAATCTCGATCTTTTGGACCTCCCCGAGTAAGAAAATATCATTTTTGGAATTATGTCTGTGTCTCTGTCTGCGTATGTGTGTAAACTTGATAACCTGAGTACGCTTTCACTGAGGTCAACCAAATTTTGCATACAAGTATTAGGAACAAAACGTAGATTTCTATCAACTTTTCAGCTATTTCCGCTAACCGGAAGTGGTACTTTACCTTTTATTCATACAGCTGCAGAGTCCAATTTATTCAACTTTACTTTTATAATAATTGTTCACTATATTATTAATTTGATTTGATTTGTTGTTGATGGTTTTTTAATGTATATAATATAAATGTCTTGCGGTTTACTCCTGAAATATCCATCCCCATATCTGAGTATATGAGAAAGTCGAGGGGAGACCATTGCCGATTTTTTTATATTAATTGTTTACATTTTATTTATTGTCAGAATTTAATAAAGAATATTATTATTATTATTGCGCGTGAATTACTTATTTTGTTACTTTGCTTTTTGTTTGGTGGTTAAAGTTGTTACACTGTTATGATAGAATACAGCTTGTTGTTTCAGAAGTGAACGAATCAGTGATTCAAAGATTCGAATCTTTTTGGCGAACTGAACGAAATGATTGGAATCACTAAAAAGAATCGTTGTGCCCCTCACTAGTACAGGACCCCTACAAGGCAGCGAAGCTTATAGCACTGAGACAGAAGCGGGATCGACACTGTTCGCGTGCCACCACATTCAGGGTGATCTTTTTAATTGCTCCCTAAATCCCTTTTTTTGAATTTTTTACGCGTGTTAAATCGTGACAAATGATTTAAAATAATTTTTGTTTGATATTCTTTTTAAATTAATATTTGACCTTTGACCCTCTGCAGTGGCGTTGCTTTGCGCGCCTTTTCCGCAGTTCGTTCGAGCCGACTTTGATGGAGCGTCGGGCAGGTAAGCAATGTGCTGTTGTTTGTGGCCTGCTTAAAGTTACATCGCTTTAAAAGCATTTCAATTAGGCAACCGTCGTGATTTATAGTTGAAGAATCTGATGTTAAACTTAAAAAATGAACATTGTATACTGTATAGTTGTGTTTTGTTGTAATGAATTTTCCCTATGTTTTAACCCATCCTTCCTTTATTATGACCCACTCGTGCAGCGGTTTCTGGATGATGAGAGGCTGTTGGGTTATAATTACTTTATTCTTTACTCTTCTTATTGTGTATTTTCTGTATTTTGCGCTTCTCGGATTCCTCAGTTGGCTCATAAAATAGATTTTTACTGTAAAGCAATTTTTTTTTAGAAAACAATATAACACAGAGTCGCAGGTCCCCAGCCCGGCGGCGGGCTACCCAGGGAGTCAGACAGCAGAATCTCGGGCTGTACAGTAAAAATCGGGAGTGGTCTCTGATCTGTCTTTTACTTACTCACCGAAAAGGTGGTGGTTCGTGAGGGCTTTTATGCCAAAATAATGAGCAGCAGACCAATTCTGATCCTTTTTTTATTATTGTTAATTTTGATGAGTCTTTAAGTGGGATCGAACTCGGGCTAGCACTACGTTCAGAATTTGAAAAGCAACCATCTTAGTTAATTGTGCCATTGACGGCGTCATTTCGTTGTAGCTAATTCGTTATTTTCGTGCTCCACAAAATATTGTAAAGTACTAATAAATGAAATATTTCAATACTTGATCGAATAATAACAACTGATTTAAGGATTTCACCTTTTCTTTCTCAAATGTGCTTACCTATATCATGGCAAAGTACAGGGATAAACCATTATTTTCCGTCTACTCCATTTTAATTAAGTCAAACCAAGGAAAACATTTAAGGCTATTAAATGTGATCTCAAGAAAAGATGAGGGTTAATTCTAATACTAATAACAGGAGCGATTATAATGATACAGTGCAAAGGTAAATACTAATTGAAAGAGCCGGGAATCCATGCGTGAGGCGTCTTATTTTAACTCTTGCTAGCGTATAGTGCATTCTGCTTGTCGGCGTTAGTTATTTATATATTGATATTTTTAGACATCAGACACTAGAAGTTGCTGACGAACCCTTCTCTTCGTTGTCAGTCTGTAGCAGCGAAAAATAAAAGCAATAAGAGTTATAACAGACGTCATTGAAGTGGATCATGAGTTTGTGTAATGTTAATGAAAATGGCCAGGAGGGGTCACTAAAGAGGTGAGTGTCAAATGCTTCGAAGCTTCGATACGATTTCCGACACAATTGCTTCAAACGTTTTGATGCTTCATGAGGCTTCACTCCGCCCATCACTACTTTTAGGTAACAACAAACAACCGCTTTTTATTTTGATTCCGCCATCAGCACCCAGCATACCTTGTTCACCTAACAAAGTTCCCATCCCACTTTTTCAGACCAATCACAAATAGAACATTTGCATTCTGGGGTTCTGTGCTCGGACACCACAGTCTCCCCTCGATTTTCTCTTATACATGGGTACGGGGATCGATATTTGAGGAGTAAACCGCAAGACAATGGTTAGATTTTTATATTATGTAAATTAAAGAACAATCAACAACAGATCAAATTAACAATGTATTGAACATTACTTGTAAAAGAAAAGTTGAATAAATCGGACCGTGCAGCTGCATGAATAAAAGGTAAAGTACCACTCCCGGTTAACGGATATAGTCCAAAAGTTGATAGAAATCTACGTTTTGTGCCTAATACTAGTATGCAAAATTTGGTTGAAATAAGTGAAAGCATTCTCAAGTTATCGTGTTTACACACACAGACATAATTTCAAAAATGGTATTTTCGGACTCGGGGAGGTCTATAACGTCGAAATTCTCCCGACATCAAATCTTCGGACGATTACAATCCTTTCCCTATACTTAGTATACGAGAAATTAAAAATGGAATGAATAGAAGGACGAGGTAAGTCATCTGTGTGGCAGAAAAAACTGGAATAAATTCTCCAGAACGACTCTGCGAAGCTCCTAATAATTCTCATATTGCTTAACTTTTATTTGTGATTAAACACAAACAGACTTCCCAACCAAAAATGTAATTGCCTTCCGGATTGCTCCATTTTCTTCTTCTCGCCCCGCACACATGCCTGCACCAAAGGATACAGCTTAAACTTGATAACAAACACGTTTAATAATTTGCAGGTAATGGGAGATTAGCCACATTTTACAATTATTTGTTTTTCCTCTGGTCCGTTATCAATTGGCCATAGTTCAACAAATAATTAACACATAGTGCTGGGTTATATTTATGTTAATCAAAATGCTTTGTTTTCCTGTCTGCTTAAACAAATATTTGTCTTTGTGTTCTAATTCTGTATTTAGTGAGAAGTCAAACAAAATGACACCTTTTATTGGCTAACTAAATAAAGATTACAATATGCAAGCTTTTTATTTAGCCAATAAAAGTTGTCATTTTGTTTGACTTCTCACTACATTCATAATGGCGAACACGGTACAACACCCTAGTAGTTCTGTATTTAGTAATTTGTAACATTTATGTTTGCAGTTTACCAAAGAATTGGTCACAGCGCCCTGCGCCTGCAATC
The DNA here is from genome assembly GCF_016835505.1 of Polypterus senegalus. Lineage (NCBI taxonomy): Eukaryota > Metazoa > Chordata > Cladistia > Polypteriformes > Polypteridae > Polypterus > Polypterus senegalus. The sequence goes on from NC_053160.1 coordinate 182,944,278, forward strand.
GGTGAAGAGCGCGATACACAGTTAAAAAAATTAACTGAAAAAAAATTAAATGGAGTGAAAGTTTAAAAAGAGAGAGAAGATTAGCTCTTAAACACCGCATTAGCGTTTAATCAGGATCTGAAATCTATTGGCCTTTTTTTGCGAATTGAATTAATAAAGCATATAGCAAGTAATGATGGATTGTCTGTAGGCGGCGCTGTTTTACAACGTTTGTACTTTTAAGTCTACAAAATAGAAAGTACAGTATTAAGTGTATTTAGTAGTTTGAAAAATGTTATGGTTGCAGTTTAACTGAAGACTTAAGTTCATTTTGAAATATCTGCACAATATACATTTATTGATTGTTTGTATTATTTATCCTATGAGTCCTTATCCTTCTGTTTCTGTTGTATGTGTCTAAATTTTTTCTTGGGATTGATAAACTTTATACAATACAATACAATTTATTTTTGTGCAGCCCAAAATCATACAAGGAGTGCCGCAATGGGCTTTAACAGCGCCTGCCCCTTGACAGCCCCCCAGCCTTGACACTCTTAAGAAGACAAGAAAAAAAACCCTTGTCGGGGGGGGAAAAAATGGAAGAAACCTCGGGAAAGGCAGTTCAAAGAGAGAGACCCCTTTTCAGGTAGGTTGGGCATGCAGTGGGTGTCAAAAAAAAGGGGGTCAATAAAATACAATACAGTACACAGAACAGAACAAATCCTCAATACAGTATGAAAATAAAAATATTACAAGTACAGAGCAGAATTTAACAGTAGATGATATCAAATTAGAACACTTGAGACGAGAACAGGTCATTCAGCCCAACAGAGCTTGCCAGTCCTCTTCGCTTATTTCTTCATAAAAAAACATCAAGTCAAGTTTTGAAAGTCCCTGACGTCTTACTGTCTACCGGACTACTTGGTCGCTTATTCCAAGTGTCTCTCGTTTTTTGTGCAAAGAAAAACTTCCTAATGTTTGTGCGAAATTTACCCTTCAGAAGTTTCCAACTGTGTCCCCGTGTTCTTAATGAACTCATTTTAAAATAACCGTCTCGATCCACTGGACTAATTCACTTCATATTTTTAAACACTTCACTCAGGTCACCTCTTCATCTCTGTAAAGGCTCAGCTCTTTTAATCTTTCCTCATAATTCAACCCCTGTAGCCCTGAATCAGCCTTGTTGCTCTTCTCTAGACTTTCTCCAGTGCTGTAATGTCTTTTTTGTAGCCCAGAGACCCAAACTGCACCCAGTACTCCAGACGAGGCCTCACCAGTGTGTTATAAAGGTTGAGCAGAACCTCCTGTGACTTGTACTCCACACATCAAGGCGCTATATAACCTGACATTCTGTTAGCCTTCTTAATGGCTTCTGAACACCGCCTGGAAGTCAATAACTTCTCATAAGGTGGACTCTCAATTTCCAGACCACCAATTGTGTATTCAAACCTCACATTTTTACTTCCTATGTGTAATTCTTTACATTTACTGACATTAAGCTGTTAAAACATTCAACTCCTTTAATCTTTTCTCATAAATCACCCTCTGTAGCTCTGGACTCAGCCTTGTTGCTCTTCTCTAGACTTTCTCTAGTGCTGTTATGTCCTTTTTGTAGTCTGGAGACCAAAACTGCACCCAGTGCTCCAGATGAGGCCTCACCAGTGTGTTATAAAGGTTGAGCAGAACCTCCTGTGACTTGTACTCCACACATCAAGGCGCTATATAACCTGACATTCTGTTAGTCTTCTCAATGGCTTCTGAACACTGGCTGGCAGTCGATCGTGATGAGTCCACTACGACTCCTAAATCCTTCTCATAAGGTGGACTCTCTATTTTCTGACCACCCATTGTGTATTCAAACCTCACATTTTTACTTCCTATGTGTAATACTCTACATTTACTGACATTAAATTTCATCTGCCACAAATCTGCTGTCCAAGTCCTTCTGTGATGATATAACAGATTCCAAATTATCTGCTAATCCACTTATCTTGGTATCATCTGCAAATTTAACCAGCTTGTTACTTATATTCCTATCTAAATCATTTCTATATATTACAAATAGCAGCGGCCCTAACACTGACCCCTGCTGGTCACCACTCTAAACATCAGCCAATTCTGATGAGGTTCCTTGCACCATCACACTCACCTTCTTGTGTCTGAGCCAATTCTGCACCCATCTAAAAACATCACCCTGAACTCCCACTTCTTTTAATTTGATGCCCATCCTCTCATGTGGCACTTTATCACATAATAAGATTTGGATTTGTTCAGAGTCATGGAGACCTCGGCCATCAAGCTGTCTCCCCCCATTTGGCCATTCCACAGCTCAAACAACGCTGGGCCAGCCAATCCGATGAAAGTACCCCTGTACCGAACGATTCTTGCGATCCCCCATCAGGGATGATCTAATTATCTAATCTTAAAAGAATAAATATTCATGTACGTACATTGGTACTTTTTAGAAAAGTCTGTGATATGTGAAATATAACAGAATCTAGGTCTTTACTGAGAGAGGAAATCCTGTTTTTCTGAAATGGAAGTATAGTATATGTACAAATTCATATTTCTCATTATGGCATTTTGTTGTGGAGGTCAAGGGTGATGCAGATACAATGGAGTGGTTGAAGTAAGGCTGAACTAGGCTCTGTCTGTAACGTCGGACGTAGCTGTCAAGTGTCCCATTGGAGTCTCAGGGTGCTGCATTGCACATCCTTTTTGGAAATGACACGACCTGTTTTGAGTGAGTGTGGTTGCATAGAATTTTGAGCCCTGCAGTTGACTGGTGTCTGCTCCAGCGTTGCCTCCTGCCTTGTGCCTGATGCAGCTTGAATAGGCTCCAACATTTCGTCACACTTTTGTCTGTCTGGTGTCTCTTCCATTCAACATCATGAATGTCTATATAAACTCAAGAGGCTTCTAAAGTTGCTATAGTGTTTTTTGATTAAAACAAAAATAAAAAGCTCTCAATTGTGATCCCTTGTTCGTATTTGACTGTATAATATAAAGATGCCATATTGCGCCCGACACGGCACAGACTCACATGGAGACACGTGTAAAAGACACAAAACACTTTTTATTTTCTTCAGCTGAAGGGCACGTCTTCCCCGTAATCCCTCCAGCCACAACACAGTCCCAAAAACTCTTGCAGTAAATCACAAATATGCCCTTCCAGCACCACCACTCCTCCCTTGAAGCTTCATCCTCTCCTCCCGACTCTGGCCTCTGAGTGGTGGTCGCTGGCTCCCTTTATTGGGTACCCGGAAGTTCTCCAGGTGCTTGATTGCCGACATCCAGCTGCACTTCCGGGTGTGGTGAGACCAATGCCCAAAAGGGGCCAGCAGCTCCTGCTGCAGCACCCCCTGGCGGCGCCTGCGGAACCCAACAGGGCTGCACCGGACTTCAAACACCATGAAGCCCTGGGGGAGTCCGAGGTACCACTGCAGCCCAGGGAGGCTGCCATCTAGCGTCCAGGGGAAGATACTGGGTTTCCCAACCTTGTCCCCGTGGTATATATGGTGCAGGGGTGTCCTGGCCAGGCATGGGCCCTGGCCATCCGTCGCAACTGTCATTTTTATTTTTCAAGTGTCATTTGGGAAAGGAAGAATCCAAAGGTTTTGAGATAAGGTTCTCATCTGAGGGGTAGTAGTAGTGTGTTCTTGTGACGCGCAACTGTATTTATCAATAGCACCTGATGACCCCGACTCTGTTGTTTCACTAACACAATGTCTCACTTGTGTTTCTAAATGGATGAGTAGCAATTTTCTCAAGCTAAATAAAGAAAAAACTGAAATTTTAGTGATTGGCTACAATGGATATAATGAGGTTATTAGAAATAAACTTGATCCATTAGGATTAAGAGTCAAGACAGAGGTAAAGAATTTAGGGTTAACTGTTGACTCTGGCCAGAATTTTAAATCACATATTAATCAGATCACTAGGACAGCATTTTTTCACTTAAGAAATATAGCAAGAGTTAGACCTCTTGTATCATTGAAAGATGCTGAGAAATTAGTTCACGCTTTTGTTTTCAGTCAACTAGATTACTGTAACACACTCCTCTCAGGACCACCCAAAAATAATAATAAATATTGATTACAACGAGTGCAGAATGGAGCTGCTAGAATCCTAACTAGGAAAAGAAAATCCAAGCACATCACCCCAGTCCTGATGTCACTACACTGGTTACCTGTGTCATTTAGAATTGACTTTAAAATCCTGCTTATGGTTTACAAAGCCTTAAATAATCTGCTCCATCTGATATATCGGAGTGTCTGACATCTTATATTCAAAATTGTAACCTTAGATCTTCAAATGAGTGTCTGCTTAGAATTCCAAGAGCTAAACTTAAAAGAAGTGGTGAGGCGGCCTAATGCTGTTATGCACCTAAAATCTGGAATAGCCTGCCAATAGGAATTCGCCAGGCTAATACAGTAGAGCAGTTTAAAACACTGCTGAAAACACATTACTTTAACATGGCCTTCTCATAACTTCGTTTTAATTTAATCCTGATGCTCTGCATATTCAATTATCATTACTATTCATGGTGGCTCCAAAACCGTACTAACCCCTACTCTCTCTTCTGTTCTTTTTCTGGTGTTCTGTGGTGGCGACCTGCACCTCCACCACCTGATCAAAGCACCGTGATGTCCTTACTTTGATGGATTAAAGGCCAGAAGTTCACGTGACCGTCATCAAGTTCTTCCATGAGAACCCTAAATACAAAGAGGACTGATTGAGGTCATTGATGTGAGGTAGAATGCCTAAAGGGGGCTGGGTGGTCTCATGGCCTCAGTACCCCTGCAGATTTTATTTTTTCTCTATTTTTGTTTTGTTTTGTTTTTTCTGTCCTTCCTGGCCATCGGACCTTACTCTTATTCTATGTTAATTAGTGTTCTCTGATTTGAATTCTTATTTATTTTGTCTTTTTTCTCTTTTTCTTCATCATGTAAAGCACTTTGAGCTCCATTATTTGTATGAAAATGTGCTCTAGAAATAAAGTTAGTTGTTGTTGTTCTTATTGTGCTATCAGACCAGGGCAGCGTGTTGCCTGTTGGTCAGACAAGCTGTAAAAATGGGAGTCTTGGTGTACCCTACTGATACAGCGCGTCGCTGCTACACCCACCACGTGACGAACCACCTCAGCATCCCAAATTAGGACCCGAGTGCAGTCATGAAATGGGTGACACCTCAGCACCACACTAGCTTGACATGACAGTAAGTTAAATATGAACTGTAAGGCTTTTGCATGCTTCATACCCACGAAGTGTAGTAAAAATGCAAAGTGGCTGCTTAGTGGTAAAGAGGCATGACTTTAAACCACAAAGTTAATTTTATGTATAATGTGCTGTGCCAAAGTATATGCCCCTTTCTAATTGTCTCTGTTATTGTAAATTTTGGATATTTGATGATTTTCAGGACTACAGCAAAAATCTAATATTACATAAAGGCACACTAAGTGATCAAATGTTTTTTTAAACATATTTTTATTTATCTGATGAGTAAGAGGAGAGAAAATTGCACCCTCACTTATAATAACTGGTTGCATCATCTGTAGGTCCAAAATGCTTCCTGTAATTCACTGTCAATATTTTGACTGAAGCCAGAATCTTTTGATAACATATTAATCTCCCTGGCATTAACCTCGAGCGTGGCACGATATCCTATGTAATTACAGTTATTCCTGATTTAGACTCGGGGTGATGTGTAAGGATCTGCTTTTCAGTTTTAAGCCCGAATAATGCCCAGGTCGGTATTCTGCTGCCATCTAGTGGATGAAATAACATCACTCTGCAAAACACCATGAATATTTGTATGCATTTTGCTACTCTAAAGTGACTGATCAGAATTCATGAGTGGGGATGATCCTTCAGTCAAAACCCAGTGGCATGTAAAAGAGAAGTTATAAATTCAGTTTTACAACAAGCGGAAACTAAACCATTATTTGAATCAAATGACCGTGAAGACACTTGAATTGGTCGTCAGATATTGCCTGAAGTGAATACGTAATTCTCAGTTCTTCCCCTTTTTGTCTTCCATTTCCTTCCAAAATTTTACGAAATCAAATAGTTCATGATGAGGTGTAAATGGAAGCAAATTAGAAACAATGGTACCTTGGTCTTTCACATATTGTAAATAAGGAACCATTACAAAACACTGAATGCAATAAGAATAATAATTCTTTGCATTTATATAGCGCTTTTCTCACTACTCAAAAGCGCTCAGCAATTGCAGGGTAAGTGCCTTGCTCAAGGGCCCAACAGAGCAGAGTCCATCCATCCATCCATCCATTATCCAACCCGCTATATCAGGGTCTTCACGGGGGTCTGCTGGAGCCAATCCCAGCCAACACAGGGCGCAAGGCAGGAAACTAGCCCCGGTCCTTTTGGCGTTTATGGGATTCGAACCGGCAACCTTCCGATTGCCAGTGCAGATCCGTAGCCTGTTAGCCACCAGTAAAGAATTCAGGGTAGGGAATCCTAACAAGCAAGTCATCTAAAATGAAACATTAACATGTTGCTGGAGCAGTAAGTAGTTCAACGGCCACTACACCCCTCCGGGACCCACTTTGCCTACCCCTGTACTACAACCCCTTCCTATGGCACTTTATAAGCAGACTGCTACAGTATTTTTATTTATTTGTATTTTATTTTGTAGTTGTATATTTTTTTATAGATATAGATTTAGATATATAGATAGATGGACAACAGTGTTTTGAACCAATTGTCTTGTGTTTTAAAGAACAGGCCACACACTCCTGCCCACAAGGTAATTCCTGTTCTACAAACAAACTTGACTAACCATTTGTTGTCTTTCAAGTCCAAAAAAGTAGAGGCAAGCCGGGCCGATGAAAAGTCAGCTGTTGTGTTTAAGTGCAAATCATTTCTAACAGTTCCTGCTAGCTCTCCTTTCAAGTGCAAATTCAAATAAATGTGATTGAATTTAACTCGACCGTCCTCAACTCATCTGGTTCAAACAGTCTTTTGAAGCTGGCAGGAGGTTTTCAAGTATGCAAGGTTATGAATTTGATACACTTTGCAAATTTACACCATACCCGCCGTTTTGCAGCGTGAATCCATTTACCAGTTTATACCTTCGGACCCAATTTCTCTTTCTGTCTTTTATGCCTGCATTGCATTTATTTCTGTAAATATGTCTGTGTTGTTTTATGCATTTGAAAATTGAGAGTGAGTTTCGAAATGGACCAGCAGAATTTCCAGCAAGCTCCAGGGCAGCACAAAGAAAATGAATTCAAAGCTTGCCTTCCTCCATTGGTTTTTTTGATATGTAAAACCATTGATTCAAACAAAGCCAGGTTAAGGTTGATATTCTAAGTGTGCACAACCCTTTCTGTCATAATATCTCTGTTCGAGGTCTCTGCCCTCAGGTCTCTTCCTTACCAGCATTTCAACTTGTCTCTATAAATCTGTAACTTTATTTTATGGCACATTAACTCTTTCAGGGCTGATGTCAACTTTTGTCAAAATTTAGGAGTAGAGGACGGTAATCCGCTGTAAACTGCAACAAAACTCCCCCGTATGCTTTAGTTCGACTAAACTATCGGACCTTACTCTTATTGGATGTTAATTAGTGTTGTCTTATTCTAATTCTTACTTTGTCTTTTATTTCTCTTTTCTTCATCATGTAAAGCACTTTGAGCTCCATTATCTGTATGAAAATGTGCTCTAGAAATAAATGTTGTTGTTGACTCTCTTTGCTAGAAGGAAAGTTACATAGCTTTGTTGATTTAACCTCGATTAGTGAAGAGCAAACAACCTCTAAATGGCACAGGCATCTGGGGAGAGACCAAAGCAAATGTGCAAAGCAAAATACTCCATGGACATTTTACATAATTTCGTTGAATAGGACTTGTCTGATTCCGAGTTTGATGCAGGTGATCTGGAGATGGAGATCAAAAATGAAAGTGAGGTACCAGCATCATCTGATCGGTCCCCAGGTAATCGTGGTGCTGAACACTTTCATGTAGCTGATGCACCTACAGCAGTGTTTTCCTGGGAGGACCACCACATATCATGACAAGAGGTACAAACTAGATTGCATCACACTGCAAACGCCACCCACCTGTTGTGTGAAGACAGCCAGGCAGCTGGCCCACCATGCATTCCTGCTGATCATCGAGGTGCCCCCAACGCAGTCACAGAGACGCCGAACACACGCCAACAGCAGCCACAGCACATAGCAACAGACATTTTATGTTGACTTATGTGTAAAACCTTTGCTTTGTGTGCTTTTCAGAAACCTGAGTTTTTTGGAAAAAATATTCAGCCCTCAAAGAGTTAAAAGTGCTGGGGGAAAAAGACCATTCTGGCTCACACAAATGGGTCTGGGTGATCCTGTGAAAAGTCTATGGAGAGGAAGAAAAAACATTTATTGTGTCACAGCTGATCACGTGACACATCGTACTTCCTGCTGAACATTGGTTTTTGGCCACGCCCCTTGTTGACCACTGCATGATTGCAGAAGAGACCATCACACTTCAAGGGTTAACGAGCTGTTCTTCACAGTTGGTCTTTATATTTTTTTTTTTGGATTTTATTGACTTTATTAAGGCAGCACAGTGGCGCAGTGGGTAGTGCTGCTGCCTCACAGTTAGTAGACCCGGGTTCGCTTCCCAGGTCCTCCCTGCGTGGAGTTTGCATGTTCTCCCTGTGTCTGCGTGGGTTTCCTCCCACAGTCCAAAGATATGCAGGTTAGGTGCATTGGTGGTCCTAAATTGTTCCTGCTTGGTGTGTGGGTATGTGTGTATGTGCGCCCTGTGGTGGGCTGGTGCCCTGCCTGGGGTTAGTTTCCTGCCTTGCACCCTGTGTTGGCTGGGATTGGCTCCAGCAGACCCCTGTGACCCTGTGTTAGGATATAGTGGGCTGGATAATGGATGGATGGTTTTATTAAAATCGAATAACATTCAATACAAATAAGTCAAGTTTTACAAGACTTGTTTTGAAACAAATCAAGTGGTGCAGTGGTAGTGCTGCTGCTTTGCAGTAAGGAGACTGTGGTTCGCTTCCCAGTTCCTCCCTGTGTGGACAGCGCTTTGAGTACTGAGAAAAGCGCTCTATAAATGTAATGAATTATTATTATTATTAACCTCCACCGATGAGAAAGATATCTAGGCCTTCACAGTAAAACTTTAAGCTCGCAAAAATAAGTAAATAGATAAATTAATAAATGAATAAAAATGAATAGAGGTTTCCTCCCACAGTCCAAAGACATGCAAGTTAGGTGGATTGGTGATTCTAAATTGTCCCTAGTGTGTGTGTGTCCTGTGGTGGGTTGGCGCCCTGCCCGGGATTGGTTCCTGCCTTGTGCCCTGTGTTTGCTGGGATTGGCTCCAGCAGACCCCCGTGACCCTGTGTTCGGATTCAACGGGTTGGAAAATGGATGGATGGAGGAAAATAAATAGAGTAAAAAAAAAAAAAGGGGGAGACAATTGGCTTCCTCAATTAATTAAAATGCTTTTTCTAAAATGTTATTGATTACATCCTGCCGGGTTTTGAAAACGTTTTGTACAGATCCTCTAAGTGAGAATGTGATTTTTTCCCAACTTCAAATAGTAGATAACATCAGGTACCCACTGACTTGAAATAGGAGAGTTAGGATTCTTCCAGTTGAGCGAGATAAGTCCAGTTGGTTTTTTCAAAATGATTAAGATTCTCAGAGGCAGGCCAACACCAAACCATTCTCAGAAGATCTCAGACTCTTCTCATAAACGCATACATTTATGGACAGACAGTTGGAAGAGAAAATGAAATGCTGTCATTACAAAAACAAGTCATACTGACAATATTATTATTATTATATTTAAATGTTAACAGTAGTATAGTGTTGTACTGTGTTAGCAATAGATTGATACTGGAGAAAGTAGGGTGAAATGACACCGTTTATTGGCTAACTAAATGGATTAGAAATGCAAGCTTTCGAGGCAGCTAAGGCCCCTTTATCAGGTGAAGTGTAACCTTTCTTTTTGTTCTTGATCAGAAGTCTCTGGAGTCTCTTTAACCATATCTTGTAAGTTGTTCTCCAGGAGAAGAATGAAGTTGTAGACTTCTTTTTGATGCTGTAGCAAATTTGTGTTAGATGGTTTCGTAGCCTCTCTGAGCTTCTGATGCATAGCTGTTCTGCAAATCGGCTGTTGTAAGTGAGCTAGTTTCTTTCATCTGGTTTTCAGTTCCATGTGAATCTGGTACATTGTGGTGTCTGGGATTTCCATAGCAGTAGAGCAGGGGTGTCGAACACCAGGCCTGGAGGACCACATTAGCTGCAGGTTTTCATTCTACCCCTTTTCCTAATCAGTGCCCAGTTTTCACTGCTAATTAAATTCTTTCTCCCTTCATTTTAATAGCCCTGTTTTTAAGGATTCAGTGCTCTGAATTGATTGTTTTCTTCATTTAATGACAGCCAAACAGAAATGAGAAACAAGCCAACAGATGACCAGCTAAATTGGGGCTTCAAGCTCACAATTTCACTCTAACTAGATTTTTAAAGAGAATCCCATTCATTCTGTTAATTAAGCTTGTTTTTGAGCACCATCAAAATGTTTTGGTGACCTGAGAGATCAACCTTACTTAGAACTTCACCTTTATTTTCAGATATTGTGTGATGGGCACAGGTGAGCTGGTCATGCGGCAACTCAGTTTTTGTCTCATTATTGTTTGGCTGCTAATTAAGGAAAAAGAAACAACTACAGTGCATCCGGAAAGTATTCACAGCGCATCACTTTTTCCACATTTTGTTATGTTACAGCCTTATTCCAAAATAGATTAAATTCATTTTTTTCCTCAGAATTCTACACACAACACCCCATATTGACAACGTGAAAAAAGTTTACTTGAAATTTTTGCAAATTTATTAAAAATATAAAAACTGAGAAATCCCATGTACATAAGTATTGACAGCCTTGGCTCAATACTTTGTCGATGCACCTTTGGCAGCAATTACAGCCTCAAGTCTTTTTGAATATGATGCCACAAGCTTGGCACACCTATCCTTGGCCAGTTTTGCCCATTCCTCTCTGCAGCACCTCTCAAGCTCCATCAGATTGTATAGGAAGCGTCGGTGCACAGCCATTTTAAGATCTCTCCAGAGATGTTCAATCAGATTCAAGTCTGGCTCTGCTCTGGCTGGGCCACTCAAGGACATTCACAGAGTTGTCCTGAAGTCACTCTTTTGATATCTTGGCTGTGTGCTTAGGGTCGTTGTCCTGCTGAAAGATGAACCGTCGCCCCAGTCTGAGGTCAAGAGCGCTCTGAAGCAGGTTTTCATCCAGGATGTCTCTGTACATTGCTGCAGTCATCTTTCCCTTTATCCTGACTAGTCTCCCAGTTCCTGCTGCTAGAAAACATCCCCACAGCATGATGCTGCCACCACCATGCTTCACTGTAGGGATGGTATTGGCCTGCTGATGAGCGGTGCCTGGTTTCCTCCAAACGTGACGCCTGGCATTCACACCAGAGAGTTCAATCTTTGTCTCATCAGACCAGAGAATTTTGTTTCTCATGGTCTGAGAGTCCTTCAGGTGCCTTTTGGCAAACTCCAGACGGGCTGCCAAGTGCCTTTTACTAAGCCGTGGCTTCCGTCTGGCCACTCTAACATACAGGCCTGATTGGTGGATTGCTGCAGAGATGGTTGTCCTTCTGGAAGGTTCTCCTCTCTCCACAGAGGACCTCTGGAGCTCTGAAAGAGTGACCATCCGGTTCTTGGTCACCTCCCTGACTAAGGCCCTTCCTCCCTGATCGCTCAGTTTAGATGGCCGGCCAGCTCTAGGAAGAGTCCTGGTGGTTTCGAACTTCTTCCACTTACGGATGATGGAGGCCACTGTGCTCATTGGGACCTTCAAAGCAGCAGACATTTTTCTGTAACCTTCCCCAGATTTGTGCCTCAAGACAATCCTGTCTCGGAGGTCTACAGACAATTCCTTTGACTTCATGCTTTGTGCTCTGACATGAACTGTCAACTGTGGGACCTTCTATAGACAGGTGTGAGCCTTTCCAAATCATGTCACATCAACTGAATTGACCACAGGTGGACTCCAATGAAGCTGCAAAAAACATCTCAAGGATGATCAGGGGAAACAGGATGGACCTGAGCTCAATTTGGAGCTTCATGGCAAAGGCTGTGAATACTTATGGACATGTGCTTTCTTAATTTTTTTATTTTTAATAAATTTGCAAAAATCTCAAGTAAACTTTTTTCTTGTTGTCACTATAGGGTGTTGTGTGTAGAATTCTGAGGAAAAAAATGAATTTAATCCATTTTGGAATAAGGCTGTAACATAATAAAATGTGGAAAAAGTGATGCGCTGTGAATACTTTCCGGATGCACTGTATGTGAGTCAAATTAATTAAAATTAAGACAAAAGAAGTTAATTAGCAGAAGCAACTTGTCACCAATTAAGAAGATGGTTAGAATGAAACCCTGCAGCCACTGCGGCCCTCCAGGACCAGAGTTCAACACCCATGTGCTAGAGCAGGGTTGTCTAACTCCGGTCCTGGAGGGCTGCAGCGGCTGCAGGGTTTTTATTCTAACCATCTTCTTAATTAGTGACCTGCTTTTGCTGCTAATTAATGTCAAAATGTCAAAACATTTTGACAGTGTTCTTTGAAAAAAACAGAAAAATCAACAGTTTTGGAAATGTCTGCTGTGGCAGAATGAAAGGAGCAACAAGCTGTGGAATTAAATAAAGGGCTTAATTAACAGCAAGAATGGGCTTCTCATTAAGAGACTGGTTGGAGTTTGAATTCCCAATTTAGCTGGTTATCTGTTAGCTTGTTTCACATCTCATTTCTGTTTGGCTTTCATTTAATGAAAAAAGAATCGATTCGGAGGACTGAATCGTTTAAAACAAGGCTATTAAATGGAAGGGAAAATAAGTTAATTAGCAGTGAAACTTGGTCACTGATTAAGAAAAGAGTTAGAATGAAAACCTGCAGCCACTGTGGCCCACTGGAGTTTGACACCCGTGCAGTAGAGTGTTATACCGTGTTAGCCTTAGATTGATACTGGAGAAAGTAGGGTGAAATGACACCTTTTATTGGATAGCTAAATAGATTAGAAATGCAAGCTTTTGAGGCAGCTAAGGCCTCTTCATCAGGCAAAGGTGTAACAGTAAGCATGCATAGCAAAAAATGAATTACAGTGATCCCTCGCTATATCACGCTTCGACTTTCACGGCTTCACTCCATCGCGGATTTTAAATGTAAGCATATCTAAATATACATCACGGATTTTTCGCTGGTTCGCGGATTTCTGCCGACAATCGGTCTTTTAATTTATGGTACATGCTTCCTCGGTTTGTTTGCCCAGTTGATTTCATACAAGGGACGCTATTGGCAAATGGCTGAGAAGCTACCCAATCAGAGCATGTATTACGTATTAAATAAAACTCCTCAATGATATACGATATGCTTCCCTCGCGGTGCTTCGCACAGTTAAGAGCTCTAACAGCACGTATTGATTTTTGATTGTTTGCTTGTCTCTGTCTCTCTCACCCTCTCTGACATTCTGTGCTGCTGACGGAGGGGGTGTGAGCAGAGGGGCTGTTTGCTTAGAAGATACGGACGCTCCTCTAGAAAATGCTGAAAGACTACCTTCACATTGATCCCTTCCTTGCGGCCGCTTTATCACGGTGCTTCCACTTAAAAGCCCAACAGCCCTGTTGATTTTTGATTGTTTACTGTTCTCTCTCTCTGACATTCTCTGCTCCTGACAGCACTCCTTTGAAGAGGAAGACATGTTTGCATTCTTGTAATTGTGAGAAAGAACTGCCATCTCTGTCTTGTCATGGAGCACAGTTTAAACTTTTGACTAAAGGGTGTTACTTCATGTCTGGAGGGCTCTAATAATGTTAAACGTATTTAGAAGGTCGTAAACAGGTTTTCTATGATCTAACTGTGAAAATATTAGATTTATAAATAAAGAATCCTACTTTGTGGAAATTCATTTATCGCGGTAGAGTCTGGAATGGATTAACCACGATAAACGAGGGTTTACCGTAGTACCAAGAAACAGAAACAGTTCCAGAAAAATATCAAAAGTTTAAACTGTAAAGAAGTTAAGTGGGCAAAATAAATTGAATAAGCCACATGACAAGATATGTAGTATTCCAGAGTAAAACATAAAAACAGACCAAAGCATAACTTGGTTAATCAGCTGGTGACAAAGACTACGGATGACAGGCAAATAGCAGAAACCCTCTGAGGCTCTATCCTCTTTTTTAATTTATATTAATAAAATTGACTCTGATTTTAGTTAGTAAAATTAATCACATTATAATCAGGAGGAAGTAAAAAAAAAAAAATTAAAAATATGTGGACAATTGTCAAAGCTGGGTGAGCACTTGGAAATCGAGGTTAATGTAGGGAAGGGCAAAGTGCTGCATGTATCAAAAAGAGCATTAAGGATAAACACAAAACAGGAGGCACTATGTTAGAAGAAGCAACACCTTTAGAGTATGTAGGGGTTTGTATTGATGCAAAATTGTTATGTTTGGGACAGGTTAAGAACAATTAAACTCAAAACGTCTGCTAAAATGTTAGATTATAAGAACTGTCAAAATACAAATCATGTTTCATGTAATGGGAGTGTGATCAGCACATGAGCCACTGGTGACATCATGATGACCATTTCCTTACTGTCACAGACTGGACATAGCCTAAAGCTCTTGTAAATCCCACAAAACCTCAAATATCTGAGTAAGGACAATGCAATGTGGTATAAAAGGGAGATCACAATACCATCTGCCAGTTTCAAAGTACTCGGCGTGTCGTGCATTTCTTGTTCGGTCACGTCCATCCACATTCACCCATCTCTTTTTACATGGACGCTGGTCCAGTAGTGCTGGCTGTCATTCTTTTGAACTGAGCAACTCAAGGATGTTTTGGACAAAATAACCAGAAGATGAAAAGAATAGGAAAACAAAGTGATTAGCAGGCAGGAGTCAGAATACCAGAGAAGCAAACAAAATCAAATTTTCATAGCTACTCGTTTTACACTTTGAATCCAATTTTTGTCGTTAATGGCGGATGCTACATTGTGGCTGGGCAGCGCACTCACTTGAGCACTTTGGGCATTTCTTATATTGTTTGTTATCCTCGTCTGAGAACATCACCCCATTTTTTTCTTGAGCTGGAACATAAGATCAGCACTTGTTGCTAACTGGAAGCTGGTTAAGGATGAAATATACAGTAGATAAATAAAGAACCTCCTAAAAATGAACACGGTTCACAAACAGGAATCCATTTTACAGGGGGTCGTGTTTTTGAAATGAAGACCCGCCATCCCCTCGTTCACTGGTCAAGAGTCCTGTTGTCCTTTTAAAAGCACAATCCCATGTCTGATCTCAGTTTGACACCCCATCTTCCATTAAAACCAAAAATGATCATTTGTGTTTTTATTGCTTCCGTGCAATGTCTGGACAGTAAGGATGGTGCGTCAGTGTAAACCCCAAAATTCTTTCTAGGGTTTATATGTATTAAGTAGGATGTGGGAGACGTATCTGAATATTTGGGGGGAAAAACACACACAATGACACTAACAGGACATGCAAACTCCACAAAGACAGTTACTTGGCATTTGAGTCTGGAACACTAAATCTGTGAGCAGCAGCCAAAACCACAGCACCACTAAGCTGCCCACAACAGAGCAGAATACAGTAGAATTTTCTCCAATTCTCGTAATTCAAACTCAAATTCCTTTAATCCAAATACAGATTTTAGGCATGCTGGAACCTGTCATTTATATACGTACTTAGAAACTCACCTAGACAATCATCGAAATGGAATATTAACACAGAAATAGCTATTCTAAATGTAGTCGGCGCTTATTTCTTCTCTATAAATTCTGACTCTTTAAAGTGGTCCTTTTATCTCAGTGTGATCCATTGCGTCATCACTGTCAGCTTCATTGCTTGGTTTAGTGGTTTGACAAACCAAATTTTGAAAAAGCTCCAGCAAGTTACCAAACATGCAGCCCAAATTATTGGAACTAATGTACAGTAAATGATCTGGTAAGTGTGCACCAGAGGGCGACGTGGAACAAACTGGAAATCATCTCGGCTGAAGACAGACATCCATTACTTTCTTCAGTAAATCAGGGAGGAGAGTCGCTTTAAAGACCCACACAAACATTAGTGTCATACAGCTTTTTAATAAGGAATATTGGAAGTGATAATTCTGAGAGTGTACAGCTTTTCATGTGTATTGTGTAACTGTTTTAGGTAAAAGCATACTGCCAAATTGTTACAAGCAGTTAGCAAATGGAGAATCCACTGCATCCAGCAGGATCATCTCCAGACAGAGGAGCAGCTTCAGCGACAGACTGCTGTCACCGTCCTGCTCCACTGACAAGGGAGACCCCACACTATACGACTCTTCAATTCAAATTATGGGGTAAACGTTAACATTATACAAATTTACTAGCCATGTGCGCCCAACTACGTTGCGCGTGTTAAGGTTGTCTGTGAAGGGCTCCCTGTTTAAACGCGGCTGCCAGTCGTGAACTGGGCCCTTCGTCGCACAGCATTATGAATTTTTATAAGGGAAACAAAATTACAAAAGAAAACTCTTGGATATTGATTCGATAGGAACGGCCTACTCAGAATCACTGTCCGAATCGTAATTATGTGGTGGTGTAGGAGCATTTCTGCTTCTGTCCGTTCACAGTCCGACTTGTTTTCACGACGCTGTCATTTCCTCTCACGATGTCTTCTCAACCTTTCTCCAATGTCGCAGGTTGCTTTGTGGCAATCCAAAGAGTAAGGCAACATACACGGAGCAATGATTATAAAGGGGGACACATAGGTATCCAGGCTCTTTAAAGCATAAATAGGGATCACTCCACTGACATGTGAGCAAGCCACGGTACAACTGTGAGACGTGCAGCACTGTCTCTCTACTGCCATCTAGTGCTTCGTCTTCTAATTCATTCGCGGACAAACAAAGATCAAGATCCAAATGAAGATCATATATAGAGATTGTCTGTCTGTTATACCTTCATTGTTATCACTCTTTAATTTAATATTGTTTTTTATCAGTATGTTGCTGCTGGAGTATTTGAATTTCCCCTTGGGATTAATAAAGTATCTATCTATCTGTCTTTCTGTCTGTCCATCTGTCAAAGTATTTTTTAATAATAATAATATTATCTATACTAATAAAAGGCAAAGCCCTCACTGACTGACTGACTGACTCACTGACTCACTCACTCATCACTAATTCTCCAACTTCTTGTGTAGGTAGAAGGCTGAAATTTGGCAGGCTCATTCCTTACAGCTTACTTACAAAAGTTAGGCAGGTTTCATTTTGAAATTCTGCGCGTAACGGTCATAACGGTTGACAACGTCCGCCATGTTGAACTTTCTTATTTATGGCCCCATCTTCACGAAATTTGGTAGGCGGCTTCCCTGCGCTAACCGAAACCAATGTATGTACTTATTTCAGTGGTATGATGCCACTGTCGGACGCCATATTGAACTTTTCAACGGTCTTTGTTACTTATGGGCCCATCTTCAAGAAATTTGGTACGCGGGTTCCCAACGCTAACTGAATCCTACTTACATACATATATACGTCCATAGCCTGCAGCTCAGTCACCGTGTGAGGCGGTGTTGGGTCCCCCATCCCAACGCCTCCCACGTTGTTGGCTGCCTGCCTATATAAGGCCGTCTGTCGCTCCGGTCTCTACATTCCCTTCCTTGCTTCGCCACAATATTAACGTCTCCCTGCTGATAACTGCAGCCTTTTTATTTAATCCACGGCTTCTCCGCTGTTTTATTGTTCATTTATTACGATTATAGTTATTGTGTAGGTTTTTTAGACTTGCTTTACATTGTTCAGGTACTTATTTCCTTTATCGTTCCAACCGTACCCCCATTAACATGTCTATCGAGGTGATCACCATCGATCAAAGAACTTACCGAGTGGTTTCCATGCCCGGAGATGGCATCTACCTTTTCCATTCTCTTCGTTACATATTGCACGGCCATATCAGGCTCACTCTTGATATCCGGAGGAACATTGTGTCTTATGTATTAAATGACTGGGACAGGTTCAAGGTGTGGACTGATGACGGTACCGGAGATAATTATACTACACAGGAGCACTAGAAGAGTGAAATGCTTAAGCCCTTCATCTATGGTTCTGCATGTGAGTTGATGGCTGCTGCTGAATTGTTCGGTTGTCGCTTTCAAATGACCAAATATTTTACACCTTTCGACAACCACCAATGCCTCTTAAACATCTTAGATTCACAGGTGACGATTTGAGTAGTGGTGACTTTGATGTTTATGAATGTTTAAACTCTCAAAAGCTGGATGTGAAGTTATCGATGAAACCGGTTGTGTGCTTACAACGCTTGACAGATGCCGAATGTCACTTCAACACAACAAGTCCTGCAAATACTAACGTAATTGAAACAAACCATGAAACTCAAACCGATTATGACAGCAGCAATCCAAGCTGTGAGATTTGAAACAAGATTACTGTTCACATGGCCAACTGTAAGTTGCATGCTCAAGAGTAAGCTCATCGCACAGCTTGGTCATATTACAACCGGAGGGCCGAACTCACAATGTGGTATACAAAGATATCCTTAAAAAATAATTATTAGTATATTTTCCCTCAAAAGGTTTAATTTTCTTTTTAATAAAAATTTTAAGGCAGTACTTCTTCACTGTGAAGCGTGGGTTTTTTGCTAGTTAATAATAATAAGTTATATTGTGCCTTTCCCATGCTCAGGGCACTTCACAGAATCTCAGTAAGAAACAATAGCTATATGTAACATCGGATATAGATGTTTCCTGAATAGAACACTGAAACATATAGATGCAGGATATATAAAGCATTAAACAGAATAAAAGACTATAAGCCAGAGTAAAATACTAAATTTAATGCTAAAAAAAGCTTAACAGATAACATGATTTGTGATATACCATACACACACATATTATCTGGCGCATCTGAACAGAGAAGAAGACTGAACGAAGGAGTCAAGTGTCAGGTTATGTTAAAAGCCTTCCTGAACAGATGAGTTTTCAGTTTTTTAAAAGAATGAATGGAGTCCGCTGATATTATTAATTTCGGGAGGTCATTCCAGAGTCTGGGCGCTATACAGCTGAAGGCCCTGTCTGCCTTAGAGTGCAGGTTAGTGTGGGGCACAACAAGGCTGGCAGAATCAGGGGACCTTAGTGGGCGAGCCTAGTGATGGAGTCCGGTGCAAGGCTATTTAAAGCTTTGTAGATTAATAATAGATTATTATATTCATGTAATAATAATAATAATAATAATATGATAATGTTATCATAATTATATTTAATTATATTTATATTCATGTAATAATAATAATGTTAATAATGTTTAATAAAATTTGTGTACGAGTTCTGATTGAAAAGTATTGAGTCTCTCCATGTTTCTCTTTCAGGGAGGTAAACGTGAGAATGCAGCCCTCAAAACTTTTAACCTAGTTTTGTCTGTTATTGTGTGCAGCCGGCAAGCCATATTTCATGTTTTCTTCTGAAAATGTGACTAAATCAAAAGCCTTGACTGAGACTGAGGATGGATGTGTTCTACACTATATGGATCCCCCTCCAAATGACTGTGTTCAGGGGTTTCATTGTTAACAGGTGCGTCAAATCAAGCACATGGCCATTGCATCTCCATTGGCAAACACTGGCAGCAGAGTGGTTTGTACTGAAGAGCTTAGTGACTTTTAACTTGGCACCTTTGTCACAAGTCAGGATGTGAAATTTCAGGTCTGCTACATATGCCCTGGTGAAATGGTATGTAGAATATTCTAGTGTATATTTATTTGTTCATTTACTTA
Organism: Polypterus senegalus; assembly: GCF_016835505.1. Classification (NCBI taxonomy): domain Eukaryota; kingdom Metazoa; phylum Chordata; class Cladistia; order Polypteriformes; family Polypteridae; genus Polypterus; species Polypterus senegalus. Next base: position 182,964,090 of record NC_053160.1, read on the forward strand.
CATATTGACTAGTATTTAGCCTGTGCTATGCATGGAGATTTTTTATTTTATTTTAATCCTCAGAGACATGTTCATAAATCAACCACCTGTCCTCTTATTAGGCAATAAATAGGAAATAAGGAAATCACTTATTAGAAAATAAAGAAATGAAGTATATACTTCTTTATATTGAATTTCAAAAGTTATTAAACTTCAGGACAAAACAACATTCTGAGTAAAAACTTTGGACCTGCTTGATATCAGTTTTCCTTGAATCGCAGTTTTCTCAATTTGAACTTTGACATTTTCATGTGTAGTTGGTCTTGAGAAGGCAACATACACTGCCCATGTCAGAAGACAGGATTAGGTAAGAAAATTCCAACTTTTTGAAGAGTTTGGCCTTTTGACTTGTTAATTGTCATAGCAAATGCAGCTCTTACAGGAAATTGTCGTCATTTAAGTTGAAAAGGAATATCTAGACTTTGATCATCCACGTTTTGCTTATGTAGATCTCCATGAAAGTTACCCTCAACTTTTCTTCAAATGGTTGCCTTTCTTTCATTCTTTCTTTGGGCATGGCCCCTTGTTTGCAATGAGGGGTACTATTAATGCTACAGCATACAGATACATTTTATTCAATTATGTTCTTCCAACTTTGTGTCAACAATTTGGGGAAGGCCATCTGCTGTTCCTGCATGTGCCCCTGTACACAACACGATGTCCATAAAAAGACATGAAGGAACTCGAGTGGCCTGCGCAGAGCCCTGACCTCGACCCTGTTGAACACTTTTGGGATGAATTGGAATGCCAATTGTGCACCAGGGCCTCTCGTCCAACATCAGTACCTGACCTCACAAATTCCCTTTTGGCTAAATGGGCACAAATCCCCACAGGCATGCTGCAATATCTTATGGAAAGAGAAGAGTGGAGGCAGTTATAGCCATAAATGTGGGTTTTTGGGGGGAGTGGCGGGCTGGATTCCATCTCCATATTAATGGTTTTGGAATGGAATGTCCAATAAGCTCATGTACAGTAAGTGGGATCATCTGGTGTCCAAAAACCTTTGGCCATTTTATGTATATCAAGATAATTTCCATTCTTTTATCTAAAATTCAATGGTAAATCTGTCACAAATTTGTATTTTCTCTTTGAATATTACAATGAAATAATACCATTCTGGTAGCACTTGGTTGGCATAAAAATGTTTCCTATTTTACTGTGTTATATTTCAAAACCTGTGCAGCTGTACCCGCTGAAGAGCAAGCACTATATAAGAATAAGCTGAATATACAAATGAGGTCAAAACTTTTTTCTGCAGCCTGCAGCCTTAACACCAAAATAAACAGAGCCAGATTCCTTAAAGCCAAGAGACTATGAAATAGAGGAGAGCAAACAACTTCTCTAGAGATCCCAATAACAAATGCTCCGGTAACGTTGTTTATGTAGTAAATTAGAAGTTTTGCGGAGTACCACAGACAGCAAATTAAAGCAATTTCCCCTTTTGTCAAGGACTGATTAATCACGAATAACACAAACTCTCTCACTTGCCAAGTGCACGTTTGAATGCACGGATCGCATTTCTCTGCTGTGCTCCATCTTTTCTGGGACTAATTAGCTGATCACAGGCACCTGGAGCACAGAGCGGCGCTAACGTAACTGGAGATGACAGAACACGAAGGCGCACGCATTCCTCACATATCGTGCAATGTGTTTAACAGAAATGACACTCGGATATTTAATGTAATGCATATGAAGGAAAACACTGCTCTTTCAACAATGAAATCAGCTTGCAGAATCACTCCAGAGCAAAAATGCCATTTTATAACAGTCTCAGACTCCTGTCATCTGCCAATGGTTTGCTCTGGAGTGGAGCCTTTCCTGGGACCACTGAGCACAGAGCAGGATGTGACTCGGGCATGTGTATTGGGAATAGCAAGTCAACCTAATCTGCAGATATTTAGTAGGTATGGGAGTTTCCGCTAGAAAACCCACATTCAGCATGGTTAGAATGAGACTGAAATACAAGCTCAGGATAGACCACTAGGTGGCAGTGATACACTATATGGCCAAACGTTTGTGGACACCTGACCATCACACCTATATGTGCTTGTTGGACATCCCATTCTAAACCCATGGTTATTAATATGGAGTTGGTCCCTCCAATGTGCCTATAAAAGCTTCCACTCCTCAAATTTTGGTGTGTGCCTGTGAGGATTTATGCCCATTCGGCCAGAAGAGCATTTGATACTTCAGGTACTGATGCTGGATGAGAAGACGCGGTTCTCAATCGGCATTCCAATTCATCCCAAAGGTGTTCAGTAGGGTTGAGGTCAGGGCTGTCTGCAAGACACTCGAGTGCCTCCACACAATTAAGGTGACATAATTAGCTAAACTGAATTTGTATGCTGTAGCATTTTCTGCAACCAGACGCGGCCATTATCACTCCTTCACTACAGTTTACAGTTTGTAGTATGCACTCCAGAAGGTAGTTTTGTTTTGGCGTCCACCAAATCCAGATTGATCCATCAGACTACCAGGTAGTGAAGTGTGATTCATCACTCCAAGGAAATAATTTGTGCTGCTCCAGAGCCCAATGACCATGTGCTTCACGCCACTCCTAGTGATGCTTGACATTGCACATAGCGACCTTAAGCCTGTGTGCCAACTGTTCAGCCATTAAAACCCATTTCAAGAAGCTCCCAGTACACAGTTATTGTGCCGAAGTTGCTTCAAAATGCAATTTGGAACTCTGTTGTGAGTGATGACACAGAGGATACATGAATTTTATGCGTTATGTGTTTCATCACTTGGGCCGCCTCTCTTGGTAAGTTTTCATGGTCTACCAGTTCATAACTGAGCTGTTGTTGCTCCTCAGTGCTTTCACATCACTATAATAACAGTTACAGATACAGTTGACCAGGGCAGGTTCAGCAGAGTAGAAATTTCATGTCCTGCCTTGTGGTAAATGTGGCATCCTATGATCTGTTTCAGTTCACTGGGCTCTTCAGTATGACCCGTTCTAGCACCAGTGTCAATCAATTGGGATGCATGGCTATGTGCTTGATTTGATGCCCCTGTTAACAATGAAAAAACATGAACTGAGTCATTTGGAGGGGAGTTCGCATAATTTTTGCTATATTGTCTATTTATTTTATAGTGCCTCTCATCTTCTATTGTAGATAGATAGATAAAAGCACTATCTATCATATAGTGCATCTCTGATTTATTTGTTTTATATGGTGCCTTTCATATCTTATATCCTTCTATCTATCTAGCTATCTATTTATAGTGCCATTCAGATCAGTGTATTTATTTTATGTACTGTTTTTGATATACGTCGATCAACACTCTAGTGCCTTTCATATCTATCTATTTTATAGTGCCCCTCAGATCTATCTATCTATCTATCTATCTATCTATCTATCTATCTATCTATCTATCTATCTATCTATCTATCTATCTATCTATCTATCTATCTAATTGAGTTTTGTATTGTGCCTTTCACTTCTGTCACTCCATCTATCCTTGTGTTTTTATTACTCGTGAAAAGATACATGTTGGAGGGGACTGAAGAGGACTATAGCACACTCCAAATATCAGGCCTCTATCCCTGATACCTTCTACTAAATTATACATTATTTATATAGTGCCTTTCCCACGCTCAAGCTCTGATATAGATATCCTTTACTATGGATTGGCTCGTCACTCACTCACATTCTCTTTAACATGATTGGTGACTTGCCCACGTTTTCAGTTCTGCCTGTCTTTCCTAAGTCTCTTGTGCCTGAACCTCTAGATAGATAGGTAGATACTTTATTAATCCCAAGGGGATATTCACATACTCCAGCAGCAGCATACTGATAAAAAAACAATATTAAATTAAAGAGTGATAACAATGCATTGCAAGTTAAAAAAATGCAAGGTGGAAAGTGCGAGGTAGGTATAACAGATATAACTTTGTATAATGTTAACGTTTACCCCCCGGGTGGAATTGAAGAGTCGCATAGTGTGGGGTCTCCTCAGTCTGTCAGTGCAGCAGGACGGTGACAGCAGTCTGCCGCTGAAGCTGCTCCTCTGTCTGGAGATGATCCTGTTCAGTGGATGCAGTGGATTCTCCATGATTGACAGGAGTCTGCTCAGCGCCCGTCACTCTGCCACAGATGTCAAACTGTCCAGCTCCGTGTCTACAATAGAGTTTGCCTTCCTCACCAGTTTGTCCAGGCGTGAGGCTTCTTTATGCTGCCTCCCCAGCACACCACCGTGTAGAAGAGGGCGCTCACCACAACCGTCTGATAGAACATCTGCAGCATCTTACTGCAGATTTTGAAGGATGCCAATCTTCTAATGAAGTATAGTCGGCTCTGTCCTTTCTTGCACAGAGCATCAGTATTGGCAGTCCAGTCCAGTTTATCATCCGGCTGCACTCCCAGGTATTTATAGGTCTGCAGCCTCTGCACAGTCACCTCTGATAATCACGGGGTCCATGAGGGGCCTGGGTCCCCTAAAATCCACCACCAGTTCCTTGGTTTTGCTGGTGTTCAGGTGTAAGTAGTTTGAGTCGCACCATTTAATAAAGTCCTTGAGTAGGTTCGTATACTCCTCCTCCTGCCCACTCCTGATGCAGCCCACCATAGCAGTGTTGTCAGTGAACTTTTGCACGTGGCAGGACTCCGAGTTGTATTGGAAGTCTGATGTATGTTGGCTGAACCGGACCAGAGAAAGTCCAGTCCCCTGCGGTGCTCCTGTGCTGCTGACCACAATGTCAGACCTGCAGTTCCTGAGACGCACCTACTGAGGTCTGTCTGTAAAATAGTCAACAATCCATGCCACCAGGTGTGAATCTGCTCCCATCTCAGTCAGCTTGTCCCTAAGGATCAGAGGTTGGATGGTGTTGAAGGCGATAGAGAAGTACAATAACATAATTCTAACAGCACCACTGCCTCTGTCCAAGTGGGAGAGGGATCGGTGTAGCATGTAGATGATGGCATCCTCCACTCCCACCTTCTTCTGGTATGCGAACTGCAGAGGGTCGAGGGTGTGGTGGACCTGTGGCCTCAGGTGGTGAAGCAGCAGCCTCTCCGTGGTCTTCATCACATGTGACGTCAGAGCGACAGGCCGGAAGTCATTCAGCTCACTAGGTCGTGATACCTTTGGGACTGGGGTGATACAAGATGTTTTCCAAAGCCTCGGGACTCTCCCCTGTTTCAGGCTCTATGTTTTCGTCATCCCCATCTGTTATTTAGCCAGGTTTCTGTTATTTCTCTGATATCCTAATTATTCTCACTCCACGTAGCTCCAACTTACTAGCATTAAGACAAGTGATTTTTAATTTTTTTTTACTATTCTAACATTGGCTTTTTATCACTGGATTAGAACTTTCCAAGTTGTCTTGTATATTAGTATTTAAACTGCTCATAGTTTCTTTAGGTGAAGTTCTAAACCTGGCCTGCCCTTAACATCCTGCAATCCACCAGTTTCTTCCTGCACAGCCCCCCATTTACTAGTTTAAACAATCCTCAACTGACCAATTCATACACCTCCCTCTGGAAAACCTTGATGCCCCTTTGTTTCCATTTAATCCTGTCACCACAAAGTAGCTCCCATCTTTCCAATTAACCTACAGTGGATTCAGAAATCATTGAGAACCCTTTCTGTACACTGTACTGTGTTGTAGATCCATCCATTCATCCATTATCCAACCCACTGTATCCTAATACAAGGTCACGGGGGTCTGCTGCAGCCAATCCCAACCAACACAGGGCGCAAGGCAGGAATAAACCTCCGGCAGGGTGCCAGCCCATCACAGGACATGTGTTGTAGATGTATCTTTAAATAGATACATTTGCCAGTTTTCGCCTAATGGCAGAGTGAAGATGTACACTTACCGGCCACTTTATTGCTTGGAGTTCAATAGTTCTGATCTCTTCAGTCCTACAAGGGCTGGCACATGGCACAGGCAAAACCTCTGAGGAGACCACCTCATCAGATGTGGTCCTTACTCTTTAAGTTTGGATTTCAGAACTGGCAGCCTGCACCTGCCTACTCACCGTATGTCATTTGCTCAGTAACAACTGGGCCACCTCTTTGCTCTTTTCCATGTCATTTGGCTAAAAGCTCACCAGAATACACCAAATGACAATCAGCAAAGCATGTTTTGGTTACGTGCTGAGAGAAATAAAGAAAAGAAACCTCAGTGGCACATGTGGACCATTAAACATAAATTACTGGCACAGAACATCCAAAAATCTCCAACGACACTTTGTGTTCTTCACACATAAAGTCTCTGAAGCAGCAGCAGCAGCAAGGCTGTGTCACGCTCAACTGACAGTCTTTACTTTATGAGGCTTACGATAACTGCATTATGATTTTAATAAAGATGCACGATAGAAGCACATATGGCAAACACCAGCAGGGCCTGTGCTGCACTCGTCTAGACGTCAGACCCACGGTGCGCAGACAAGTCGGGCACATCATCCGCACTGTTTTCCTTTAAGCTTGAAAGGCTCAAATCAAAAACGCATTGGGAAAAATGTGCGCAAGGAGAGAATGTTCACATTGGCTTTGATCTGTCGCACACACTTTACAAGTAGCTGAAGAAACTTTCTGAGGCCAACAACCTGCTAAAGGACTGCTAGCACATGGTTCAAATCTCAAGATGTGTGTGGAAAACAAGAGCGGCTGACTGGCACTGACTGATGACCTCTGAACTCGTAAGGAGGAACCAGACAGGTCCTTTATTTATATTAGGTGGGGATGAAAAAGATATGACCAGTAGCCATTATGGCAGAGTTATTTGAAACTTTATTATATAGCACCTTTCATAGAATAGTGGACACATTCTTTACAAAAGCTATTTAGAGTACACAGTTTGATAAATAATGAATGTATCATCCATCCATTTTCTAACCCGCTGAATCCAAATACAGGGTCATGGGGGTCTGCTGGAGCCAATCCCAGCCAACACAGGGCACAAGGCAGGAACCAATCCTGGGCAGGGTGCCAACCCACCGCAGGACACACACAAACACACTAGGGCCAATTTAGAATCGCCAATCCACCTAACCTGCATGTCTTTGGACTGTGGGAGGAAACCGGAGCACCCGGAGGAAACCCACACAGACACGGGGAGAACATGCAAACTCCACGCAGGGAGGACCCGGTAAGCAACCCGGGTCTCCTAACTGCGAGGCAGCAGCGCTACCACTGCGCCACTGTGCCGCCATGAATGTATAATTTTTTTAAAAACCTTACAATATAGTGACCATTGTTAATTCTCCATGCATGTATCCATTTTCTGTGGTGGGCTGGCGCCCTGCCCGAGGTTTGTTTCCTGCCTTGCGCCCTGTGTTGGCTGGGATTGGCTCCAGCAGACCCCCATGACCTTGTAGTTAGGATATAATGGGTTGGATAATGGATGTATTTTTCCTGCCTGTGTATCAAGGGCATTCATTGGGCAGCTGTTTAATATTAATCCTTGCTTTGTTTGCATAAAGCTATTTATTAATGGCATTATTATAAGTAATTTATTTCTGTATTTTTCCAAACCCGATAATATACTACCTTTAATAGTGACCGATATCTATCTTTCTTTCTTTCTTGGGTGAGTTGTTTTTTCTTTGTTTTACTTAAGATTTGTTGATTATTGACTTATAAATTTCAATTGAAAAACTCCCCCTTTCTTTCAACACATCCTCGTCTTTGTCATCCTCTTCTTTCTGTTCTCTTTCCCTTTACTCCTCCCTTTCGAATACAATGATAGCTGTAATTTAAATAAAATGTCTGGTTTCCTGGATTACAATTTTTACAAATTGGCCTATATTTTTTTTTTTTTTGTTTTTGTGCTAATTGCTTTATTCGATTAAAACAAATTAAAACAAAATTGGCCTATAATTTGGATACTTTTGTAGATGAGTAACCTGATGATAAAGGATAACCTGATGATGAAGGGATGAAGGGAAACTTGCTTTTCTTATCTAAGATATGAAAGTAACTTTGTATTTATGGTTGTCTGATTTGTGTTTTGTCTGGTATTGTTTGTGCTGGAATGTGGCTGATAGATTTTTGATTAATAAAGTTCATTTTAAAACTCAAAACTCCTTCTTTCTTAATATGGTGCAATTTATAATGGACATTACCGTAAATGTATTTCAGTATTACTTGAAAATCTTTAGTGCTTACCCTAGTAATCAATACTATAAATCCCTTCTCTCTTTCTGCCCATGTCACATGCTAATGATCATGTTGCCACTCCCTATTCATGATTTTTTTCAATATACCAATGTTAAGTATTAAAAATGTTTCATTTGCATGTAAGAGTATGACTTTATTTAACCGCTTTGGTAACTTCTACAGGGTGGTCCAGATCTAATGATGCAGATCCTGATCGTCTGGATGACTTTGATTTATGTGGGGACGATTCCAGTTCGGCACGAAGACGATTCTTCATGTTGTCAGTTCGCACAGTTCTCGATGGTCTGGGATTTTTCGGGTGATTTTCTATGTAATAAACTTAATAAGTTATAGCATAATGAAAATTGCATATTTAGATCTGGACCACCCTATACAATAAAAAGCAAATTTGAATGTCTGCATTTCTGCAAATGAGCCTCAGGCCAGTGTGCCCCTCTCACACTCCACCTCCTTTATCTTGCAGGCCTTCTCTTCAGTCGCCTAACCTTTTTAAAGGGCACAGTGGCCCCTGCTCACCTGGTTCAGGATCCGGTGCTACCCCCCAGTGTTCTGGATGAATGAATGTGGTATGTTCTCTTTTCTGTTTCCCTGTTCCAGAGTATCTGTTCTAGGGAGTGCAAGTCTGTGCAGTGCGATAAACATTTTACTTCCATTATTGCCAAGGTGGGCTCTGGTTCCCTTTCAAATGTACGTTCCTTTAGGCAGCCCTTACAAATCCTTTACAGTTAAAGCAAATATCTTTAACTCTGCAAATTGTAAAAATCCGAAAGCTGTGATCGGTGTCATTAGCTGCACATCTGTGCTGCACGATTCAGATTTCTAAATTACAAAACCAACGTCACTGCAGGCCTGACAGAGGTAAAGACAGAAGTGGCTGGATCGTCCGGTAATCTCAATGGAGGTCAAATGATGTTTGAAAAATTTCAAAGAATGTTTTGTGCAGTTGTTCAAAATATTTTTATTCCCATCCAGTTTCATTTCAAATATTTTTATAAATAGAGCTGCAGTTCCAAAGACAGGGAAAACCTTTCTGGAATAAATTGGTAACAGTTGGGAATAGCAAACAACTTTTAAAATCTTTTCATTCTTTTACAGTTTTGATGTGAAACATTTTTTTAAAAAAAAAAAAGATGGAACTTTACTGGGGAACAAAGATAAAACTCATCCTCAGTAACCCCAGTTGTCATGAATAATTTTGCATAAAAAAATAAGAGTTCTGCTATTTCAGGTGTAAACACTAGAGGGCAGTATTGAGCTATTTGCTCGAAACTCAAAATACATGCCAAAAAATACAGAAAAAAATGATTCTACAAATCATGGCACTCTGAATGCCCACATAATCCAGTCAGGGTCATGGGGGCCCAAGCCTATCCTGAAAGCACTAGGCACAAGGTCCTGAAGAGTGCCCACTCACACACACTGCCTCTACAGCCGAGAGCAAGATGTCAGGGACCAGGGAGACAAAATCAAAACAGAATCAAAAATATAAAGTAAAAAAGGCAAGAGCAATGATTTGTAAAGCGAGAAAAATCCAAACACGAGTCTTTTACAGTCCGGCCACTCAGGCCAACCATTAAACCCCTGACTTAGCAAGGTCAGGGTCACAACCTCTGTGATATTGGAGGATGCATCATGGCAGTGGTATCCACAAAATGGGGCATTGTGCTAAAATGTTAATACATTTTCATTAAGGTTCAAGAAAACACGAAAACAAGCAATAGATTTGGAATCTCTGTGTGTCCTGTTAATTGATAAATAATTAGCCTGAAAACCCACTAGAATTTGTGCAATACATTTCTGAAAATCAGAAATCATAACAATTACCAGGTCAATGGTGTAATGGCTAGCGCTTCCTGATCATCCAAGTTTGTGGATATTGTGACCACAAGGGGCACCAGAGAGCCTTATTTTATACCAACTCCAAAGATATCCTTGCTGGGATGCCCATTCTCTTCTTCGAATTTTCGAAGGAAACTAAAGTGTCCATTGAATTTGTATTTCCTGCTGTTCTGTCTCTAAATTCCCTTCCCTTTTTTCAGTTTTAATTTTGTCTTTCGTTCTGGCGTAGGTTACTCATCGATTTTACAGGCTTCTGGTCTTTCTTGCTTTGTTCATTGTTCTTAATTTATTTGACCCCCTGGTATCGACTCTGGCACATTTCTGACTTTGATTCCATATCGCAATTTGAGTTTTGACATTTTTACTGCTCTCCCCATGTGGAGTCACCGCATCACCACAGTTTAAAAGGTTTGCACTCCTGTCTACCAGGCCTTAGACACTTTCCCACCTAATCATGAAGACCTTTTCTAATCCCACCTTCCAACCTCTCACATTCTGCCCTGGCCTCTGTTCCCTTCCCTTCCCTTCTATTCCATTCTGACTTCTAGATAAACTGAAAGAGGTAACTTTATAGAAATTAAGAAGTATTTGCATTTTATTTTAGGGTCGTAGGTCCACGTATTTCACTACTAACTGAAGAAAGAGTATAAAAAAGAATAACAAAATGCTTTTTAATAATGTTCATCATGGTCCTAATGGTCTGATGACCCAGGGTACTGAGTATATCTCTATGTGGGACATGTGAATTGGTTAAAAAAAAAAAAAAAGAAAAATCAGACAGACAGGATACAACAAATCAAAGGTTTGGCGCGAATTTCACACCAGTCATCTTCTGTGATGAAGTGCAGGCGGTTCAGAGTTTCAAATTTAGCCTCCCTGCTTGATTGCATGCTTTTAAATAACTCCTCATGTTTTGAGCTGGACCACCCGTATTTGTTAAAAGACAAGTGAAAATTATTTCACTTATTTAAATTTCATCTTTCACTACCCCATTCATTTTCCAAGTCGTCTTCTTTCAATGTGGAGTCACGACGGGCCAAAGCTTATCCTACAATCCAATTTAGATATTTCCGTCCATGTTGCTATCTCAAGGGATATGCTGTTACTTTTTTTTTTTTATTTTTGCCATTGATTCGGGGTAAAAGAAGATGTCAGCCCTCTATCTCCAGGAGTCCATCAGGAAGTGGGGCCCACCCAAAACATCTGGTCCTCCGTATTTGTACTGTCCAAGCCTTTGGACTCGAGCTGAATCTGTTCAAAGTTAACAGGCCTGCCAGCCTCGAGTCTCATGCTGTCACTGAAGTGGGTTCCGTTTTCTAGGAATCCCAATAAAGTTCTTACAACATTAAATAAGAAAAAGTTAGGATGGTATGGAAAAACAAACAAAAAAAAAAACGCAGTGATTCTTAAATGTACTTTGATTTTTTATTTCATTGCTGACAGTAGGAACCCAACCATTGTGTAGTCAGCTTCATTTCATTTGTTAATACTAGGAGACTTCGCCCCCCTGCTCGCTTCGCTCGCCAACCCCCGTGTTTGGTTTTCCGGATACACACTTGTAAGATTTTATTTTTCTTTGAATTGTTGCTATTTCATTAGTTTCACTTTTATTTCAGAACTTCTGTAAAAACAATATTTGGAATCTTTCGAGTGCCAATGTGCTGAATCTTTTTAGTGAGGTCAGTGAGACGTGTTTAATGACTTTGTACCATAATTTAAGATAGCTTTCTCTGTTTGGAATTTCAGCACAGACAAAACGATCGACCTCATCAGCAGTTAATCATTTTTTTTGTAAAGTAACCAATAAATGCATGTGAGTTAAACCCTGTTTTTGAAATTCTCTGACTTAAACTAATTTCCTTTTGTTTGTGTCAATGCGATCCGTGCTGTGTTTTTTTTTTGATACTTTAGCGACTGACGTAATAAAGTGTTACAAAAGTTCTGCTTTAACAATCGCCGACTGCATAACCCCAAATACGACTTTCTAGCACCTTCTCCAACCCCTCCTCCCACGGGTCTCGTCTCCCCCTTACCACATCAATCAGCACCCCGCTATCAGCCTTCCGTGCTGCACTCTGCCCTCCCTCAATCGCACCTAACAGTCATTTAAAACAAAAAAGGCTTCAGCTTGGCTGGGACGCTACAATACATTCGACTGTTACTGCTTTCATATTCTGTACCTTTCTCTGCATGTGTATCACACCTTGGGTCTCTTTTCTCCGCACTGCTCTTTCTTCTTTGCTGAGAGCACAGGATCTGTGTGTGCCACGTGACTTTACATGACTGAATGTTTTGCTGGCTGTCCGTGCTCTTATTTGATAAGAAGGGGGCGTGTCTTGCAAGAATCTTATGTTCCACGTCTCCGCGAGACTGCCCTGAGACAATCTCTTGGCACCAAGTCTCATGTTTACGGTCCCCGCGAGACGCTCCATGGCCAGTCTTTTTTGCCTCACGGGTCTTTTAAATGTCTTCCGAGAACATCCGAGAAGATCACGTATCGTCGCCTTGCTTTTCCATTCCAGGATTTTTTGTTCTATATAGAGAGATACATCTATTCCTGCATTTCAGGCCTGCAACACATTCCAAAAAAAGGTGAGACGGGGTGCAAATTAGGGCCAGTATTGGGGTAAAATAATGAAACAGTGATGTGAATTCAAACAGGCGATTGTAATCATGATTTGGTATTCACTAAAGGCTGGAAGATGGACAGAGGATCTCCAGTTTGTCCACAAAATGCATGAGGAAATGAATGAAATGTTTCAAAACAATGTTCCTCAAACAAAGATCGGGAGGGATTTTCTTGTTTCTCCTTCTTCTGGGCATGAGATCATTAAATGATTCAAAGAATCTGGAGGAATTTCAGTGCATAAAGAGCAAGGGTGCAGGCCTAAGCTAAACGGCCATGATTTCCGATCCATCAGACAGCACTGCATCAAAAAGCATCACTCATCAATAGCTGACATCACCACATGGATTACAAGGGATTACTTTGGCAAACCTTTGTCAAGCACTTCAATGCGTAGTTACATTCATAAATGCCACTACAAACTTTACTGTGCAAAAAAGAAGCCTTATGTTAACCATGTACAGAAGCGGCGCCGACTTCTCTGGGCGTAGTGGCATCTGGGATGGACCATCACACACAGTGGAAACATGTATTGTGGTCAAACAAGCCAGTATTCCAGGTCTTTTTTTGGGGAAATGGGTGCCACGTGCTCCGGACCAAAGACAAAACGGACCATCTAGGCTGTTATCAGCAACAAGTCCAAAAGCCTGCAGAGTCTGCCATGGTATGGGGTTGTGTCAGGGCCTTTGGCTCTTCTGTGATAGCAGCACTAATGCAGAAAAGTACATTGTGATTTTTAGAGCAACCTATGCTGCTTTCAAGATGGCATCTTTTCCAGGGTCGTCCAGACATTTTTCCACAAGACAATGCAAAACCACATTCTGCACACGTTACAAAGTCACGGCTGTGGAAGAAGAAGGTCCAGGTACTGGAATGGCCAGCCTACACTCCTTATCTGACCTCAACAGTAAATGTGTGGAGAATTTCAAAATGAAAAATGCAACAACGACAACCCCATACTGTTGACACACCTTAAGACGTGTTTGCACATCCGAAACTCCTCATCGCTTGGTATCCTCAATGCCAAAATGTCCTTTAAGTGTTATGAGAAGGAATGGCGACATTATAAAGTGATGAATGCTTCACCATCCAAACTTTTTCTGGAGCGAGTTGCAGCCCTGAAATGCAGGAATGGATGTATATTAACAAATGAATTGAAGCTGACTGGACAGAACATTAAATATCTTGGGTTCATACTGTCTGCAATGAAATAATATATATATATATATATATATAATATATATATAAAATACTTTTAAAACCACACTTATATTAAGTTAAAAAGTGTACTGAAATTTTAAAAATAAGTCTCTCATACATCACTCGTAAAATAAAAGATGGGCACTTTTACTAATAATTTAAGAAGTGTTTTTTGAATGTTGATTGATTGAAAAGTGCCCACGCTTTTATTTTACAAGTGATGTATGAGAGACTTATTTTTAAAATTTCAGTACACTTTTTAACTTAATATAAGTGTGGTTTTTAAAAAGTATTTTTTATATATACAGCATTTTATTTTGAACTTTGTAGTCTTGGGTTTGTTTTAGTATAATTTTGTAACTAATATTTTAACACTTCTTTTAATATTTCTATCCGTTTATAGCACCATCTATTGGTGAAATCTTTAACTATTCTTCATATGAAAATTTAATTTCTTAATTAACTCTTTAAAGGCTGAATATTTTTTCCAAAAAACAAAGTTTCTGAAAAGCAGTGGTTTCATACAGAAATCAACCTAAAACGTCTGTCGCTGCATGCTGTGGCTGCCAGTTTGCCAAGAATATGCGGCAGTCTTGTTGCCAGGCTATCTTTGTGTGGCTGGGACAAAGTCACAGTGCGTTGCAAACTGGTTTCTACCTCTTATCTTTGTTAAGTGGCAGTCCTCCCTGGCGAATATTGTCAGTACCACAACTAGCTGGGGACCAATCAGCTGAATCTGGAACCTCACATTCATTTTGAATCACTTGTATCAAAACCGGAGTCCGACAAGTCATAGTCCAGTTTAGAGATAATAGGCAAAACGTCGTCCACGCAGTGTTTTGCTTTATGTATTCACTTTGATCTCTCGCCACATGTCGGTGCCATTTTTGCCGTTGTTTGTGCCTTGCTACTCACACAAGCGCAGAAAATCTCAGTCAAACCAAAGAATCTAACTTTCCTTCTAGCAATGAGAGTCCAACTAAAATGTAACGGTTGGTTTTGTCACAGTTTACAGTCGATTACCATCATCAACTCCTCCTTTTGACAAAAGTCGACATCAGAAAGAATTAACAAGGATTAATTGATCAATTAGTGGAGCTGATTATTGATTCATGTATTTTCATAAGAAGTGAGTAAGTGTGCAAAATTTCAAGTCATTTGGACAATACGAAGTGGGTTAAATATCGATTACAAGATTTGTACCAGACAACAAACAGGTGAAGTTAAAATAAGCGGGCTAATAATAATAATAATATTTATAATAAATGTCAAAGTACATTTAAGAATCACTGATTTTTTTTTTATTTGCATTTTCCATACTGTCCCAACTTTTTTGATTTGTGGATTTGTAAGATTGTTGATCGCTGTCTTCGCTGTTCTCTGCTTCATCCAGCTGTTATTAAACAGATTTCTGACAAGGCAGAAGTTATCAACTCATACTTCTACATAAAGCTGTATGGTAACAAGAAGATCCAACATTTTAAACATTGTACACCGATGGGTCTCATTAATGTCGGCACAGTGGCGTTGCTGCCTTGCAGTAAGGAGATGGGTTCATATCGTGGGTGCTCCCAGCATGGAGTTTGCATGTTCTCCCCATTTGAATGTGGGCTTCTTTTGGGTGCTACAGTTTCCTTCCACAGTCCAAAGACTTTCCAGGTAGATGGATTGGGTAACCTAAAATGGACCCTGATATGTGTGTGTGCTTGCCTTGTGGTGGGCCAGTTGTCTCTGATGCTTGCTAGGATGGAATCCTGTGGATGTGCGCTGGCTCAGTAGCTTTAAGGAATGAATGAATTGGATGTCTCGTTAAACCTGATCATCCATTCATCTATCCAACCCGCTATATCCTAACTACAGGGTCACAGGGGTCTGCTGGAGCCAATCCCAGCCAACACAGGGCAGGAAACAAACCCCGGGCAGGGCGCCAGCCCACCACAGGGTATGCGCACACCCCAAACACACACTAGGGACAATTTAGAATTGCCAATGCACCTGACCTGCATGTCTTTGGACTGTGGGAGGAAACCCACGCAGACACGGGGAGAACATGCAAACTCCACGCAGGGTGGGCCGGGGAAGCGAACCCGGGTCTCCTAACTGTGAGGCAGCAGTGCTACCCACTGTGCCACCGTGCCGCCCCTAAACAAGAAGTCAAAATACGCAATTTTATATTTAATTTGGTCTGATTTTTTTTTTTTTTTTGTTCTCAAATTCACTGGCACAGTGGGCACACACTCTGACGTGTGTTACTTCAGTGGGCAAAGTACAACATTTAATGAGCATCCTAAATGGTTAAATTGCGTCGGGCCACTTTTATTTTTTTATGAATTCTTTAACAAAAGATTACTTCTGTGTTTAAATCTCATTTGAAGAATAAGTGTGACTCAAATGAGCTTGAATGGATTAACTGTGATCTCCATAGAAAAGGAACAAGCAGAAAATTGGGATTATGAGGATTTAGGAGGTGAGCTCAGTTTAGTAAAAGTTAAGAAACTAAAATGTAATAGAAGCTGCTGTAATTCCGGTGAATAAGCCTTGCATTATACACAAATGATACTTCTATGATAATGACTCATAACATGCTGATAGTATGTCATCATCTAATGTGAAAAAATCTGCTTTTGATAAATAATGCATAAAAATGACAGTTTCCATTATTTCTACTGTAGCAGTATAAGTCTATCTGGAAATAAAAATGTTCATACCTTTTATGCACTTATTTTTATGACTCGTGTTCCGGTATAAAATACATAGACAGCGGATTCAGAAAATATTCAGACCCCCTCACTTTCTCCACACTCGGTTGTGTCGTAGGATTAATTTAAATAGATACATTTTTCATTTTTGCTTTTCAATCTACACTCATTGACCCAAAATGACAAAGTGACAACATGTTTTCAAAAAGGTTTGCAAATTTATTAAAAATCAAAAAGTGGAATCTCTCATTCATAGAAGTATTCGGACCCTCAATTCAGTACTTTGTAGGCGCCTCTTTGGCAGCAATTCCAGTTTTGGGTCTTCTTGGAGACGTCTCTACAAGCTTTGCACACCTTGCTTGGGAAAGTTTATCACATTCTTCCTGGCAGATCTCAAGCTCCATTAGATTAGATGGGAAGTGTCTGTAAACTGCCATCTTCAGGTCCCTCCACACACGTATGGGGTTTAAGTCTGGGCTTTGGTGGGGCCACTCAAGAACACTTGGAGACCAGTCTGAGGTTGTGTGTGCTCTGAGGCAGGTTTTCTTCAAGGACCTGTCAGTGTTTGACTGAATTAATCTTTTCTGCCATTTGTTAACTGTCTCCCTGTCCATGCACTGCCATAGAATGATGCTGCCACCACCATGCTTCACCGTAGAGGTGGTGTATTAGGCAGTTTATGAGCAGTGCTTGCTTTTCACCAGAGAAAGACTTCAGTTTTTGTTTCATCAGACCAGTCAATCCACAAGCTTTCAGAGTCATTTAAAACGTCAAATGCCTTTTACTGACAAGTGGCTCCCATCACACCACTCTAATTGATGGAGACCCACTGAGATGGCTATCCTTCCAGCAGGTTCTTCAATCTCAGCAAAGGAACTTCTGAAGCTCACTTAGAGTGACCATGGGGTTCTTAGCCAGTTTGGCTGACAGATAACTCTAGAAATAAATCTGGTAGTTCCAAGCTTCTTCTGTTTTACAGTTATGGAAGTCACAGAGCTCTTGGGAACCTTCAGTGTTGCAGACATTTTTTGTAGCCTTCTCCAAAACTATAGACAAGAGCTTTGACCTTGTGGCTTGGTTTTTGCTCTCCTGTCAGACTTTCTATAGACAGGTGTGTGCCTTTCTTTCTTTCTTTCTTTCTTTCTTTCTTTCTTTCTTTCTTTCTTTCTTTCTTTCTTTCTTTCTTTCTTTCTTTCTTTCTTTCTTTCTTTCTTTCTTTCTTTCTTTCTTTCTTTCTTTCTTTCTCTCTCTCTCTCTCTCTCTCTCTCTCTCTCTCTCTCTCTCTCTCTCTCTCTCTGCATTACGACTTCCTTCACATCTTCTTTAACTCTTCATGGCCTGTGAGATTTTCTAAACTGTGTTGTGCTGGACTGGTAACATTACTTCAAAAGAAGCCCACTGAATCAACAGGCTAATTAAAAGGGCTCAGGTATGGGATACACTCTGGACAAAAAGACGTGACATTGTGAACAATGCTGCACATCCTCACTCTGACACATCTGAAAAGGCGCTATATAGGCACCCGACCTGACACAGACTGGACACAGAGGCACAAGTAAAATAAATAAACTATTTATTTTTCTTCGCCTGTGGGCACACATCTTCCCTATGTCCCACAGGCCGTACACAGTCCCAAGCGTACCCTCTTCTTCCTCCAGCATTCCTTCCAGGCAACCTCGTCCTCCTCCTCCTCACAACTCTGGCTCCTGAGTGGTGGATGCTGGCTCCTTTTATCAGGCACCCGGAAGAACTCCAGGTGCTTGATTGGCGACACCCGGTTGCACTTCTGGGTGTGGTGAAATAACTGCCCAGAAGGGCCCAGCAGCTCCTGCTGCAGCACCCCTTTGGCGACGCCTGCGGAACCCAACAGGGCTGCACCAAACTCCAACCCCCATGAAGTCCTACAGGAGTCCGAGGCACCGCTGCATCCCAGGTAGACTGCCCTCTAGCGTCCAGGGGGAGTTATTGGGTCTCCCATCTCCAGCTCCCCCAGAACATATGCTAAAGGGGCGTCCCGGCCGGGTATGGGCCCTGGACGCCTGCCACACACACCAACACTTAGGACTTTCAGTCAACAAATCATTCAGAAGTGCGTCAAGAAACACAACGAAGGCTTCTTTGTACCAACAGCAATATGTGTGCATGAGAGCTCACTGTTACTGGGGGAAGGCAAGTCAGAAGTTTTCTTTCTTTTGATTTGTTCTTGGTTTGTAGTAATTATAGTTTGTGTTCAGACCAAAGTGTGTGTGTATATTTATTTATTTACTTACTTATCTTCGTATTTATGTATTAAAAAGACGTTCTGTAAAAAGCTAAATTTCTCCCGGAAACAAATGAAATAATGATTCTATCTATCTATCTATCTATCTATCTATCTATCTATCTATCTATCTATCTATCTATCTATCTATCTATCTATCTATCTATCTATCTATCTATCTATCTATCTATCTATCTATCTATCTATCTATCTATCTATCTATCTATCTATCTAGTCCAGTCAATTGAATTCACCACAGGTGGACTCCAGACATCTCAATGGTGAGTAGTAGAATGGGAGGCTCCTGTGGCAGATTTTAAATATCAATGCAAAAGTCAGAACAGTTGTGTCAATGTGATATTTCAGTTTACCATTTTTAATAAGTTTGAAAAACGTGTAATATCCTGTTTTCACTTTGTCATTCTTGGGTATTTAGTGTTGCTTCATGAGGAAAAAAAATTCATTTAAACAATTTTAGCACAAGGCTACAACATAACAAAATGTGAAAAAATGCAGCAGTCTGGATTCACCGTAAGCTGGCCTCCTCTCCCAGGTTGGTTTCTTTCTGCCTTTTTCCCAGTGTTGCTGGGATAGGCACCCTAAACTGAATTTATAAAGTGGAATAATGAATTGATGCAAGAAAATGACTGCTTTTCTTGCATTAAAGGGTTAACAAGACACACTCATATTGTTCAAATGTTTCTTTGTTTCTGTTTTTTTTTCCATAAGCTGAAAGGTTTGGAAGAAACTTTGATCTGTCAGTACAAAATCAACTTAATAGTCATTAAATTTTTCTCTTTACATTTGTCTGGTAGTCCTTAAAGTAATTTAGTGTAATATCCTGGCGTTTGATGTCTCAATTGTTAAGGTCTGCCTTTTCACATGTTGGAACAGTTAGCAATAAAAATAAAATGTTGCTGTCAAACAAAATTAGCATTTAGAGAAGTAGCACTGTTGGAGTGTGTGAGTCTATTCTCCATTTAACTATTTAATAAAATAAGGAAGAAGGGTGCATATTGGATCTTATTGTGATTATTATCACTCGGGTGATGAAATGCTGGTTGATGCCACCATAGAGTGGCTGTGTGAATGTTTCCTTACATGTTCTTGTCAGGCTGCCATCATTCAGACTTCAAAGTTGTCTTCAGGAAAGATTAGGTAAGTGGATGAATGAAGAAGGGATGCTGGTGCTGAATGACACTGGGTACCTCGTGGCAGAACCCATGTGCTAGGTATCAACTAGAGTGAGTTACTGTGCATTTTTGATTAATTATGTTTCTTATGTTTTCACGTAGTGTGTTATTTCTGTAATTATCTTCTGTCTAGGCGGCACGATGGTGTAGTGTTAGTACTGCTGCCATGCAGTAAGGAGAATAGGGTTTGTGTCTCAGGTCCTCCTTGCATGGAGTGTGTAAGCGTGAGTTTCCTCCAGATGTTCTGGTTTCCTCCCATGGTCCAAAGACATGCTTTTTAGATGCATTAGTGATCCTCAATTGGCCCTATTTTGTGTGTGTGTGTGTGTATGTGTGTGTTCACTCTGTGATGTACTGGCACCCTGTCCAGTCTGCTGGAGACTATCTCAGCTAGCATAGGGCTGAAGGCAGGAAGAAACCCTGGACAGGGTGCCAGTTCATGACAAGGAAAGCACACACACAAACACATGAACCCAGTCACACACTGGGGCCTATTTAGGGTCATCAATTCACGTAGCCTGCATGTCTTTGGACTATGGGAGGAAATCGGAGCACCCGGAGGTGCTTTCCACAATATCAATCAATCAATCAATCAATCAATCAATCAATCAACATTTATTTATATAGCACATATTCATACAAAAAAAATGTAGCTCAAAGTGCTACATTACAATATATGTAAAGACCACCAGAAAGTGCTAAAAGCACAAAACATGTAAAAATAATCCTTAACACTAACACCTTGATGAATTATTCAGAAATGACTCAACTCAATCTGTCAGTATTATGATATAAATAACTTTTTTTTTTTTTTGCTATTCCAGTTACTTGTGAAAATATGTGAGAGGTGTAGTTTTTGTTTTTTTTTACTACAGGGAATTAATTTCTGCCATTTATATTTTGTTTAAAGTTTGTTTTAATGGTGTTAAATTATTTCTGCATCTTCTTACAACTCCATTTTGTTTTCCATAGACACCACCATATTATGGATGTATTCATGACACTAGTCGTTAACACACTTTGGCTTAATATTTGACAGCTTTTAATCTTCTGATCCAATTTCTCCATCCATACGCCACAATTTCTGTTTAGGCAGAACAGTGTGGTTTTTTCAACCAATTGAGAATGCTGCTGCTAAGGCCATTACTAAGATTGTGGTCTTCTAAGCACATAACTCCTGTTCTTAAGTCTCAACACTGGCTTCCAGTCCATTTTAGGGCTGATTCAAAAGGTTTCTTTAAGTGCCTTGGACCCTACTTGGTTTCCTGAACTTGAATGATGAAATGATGAACTGCATATACCGCAGGACAGGGGTCCCCAAACTTTTTTCCCGAGAGCTACTTTTACAAAATGAAAATGGCTGAGAGCTCCTCATGTTTTCTAACGTTTATTCTCATAGCTTATTTCTGAATAAGCTTGTTTTGCCTGAACATTTACAAAATGTTGGTGTCCACAACTCACATTTTGCATTGAAACATCACAAAACATATTTAGTTCACCTGCAAGTGCATTTTGTATGTCTGTATGCAATTTCTATTGTATCTCACACTATTGAATTAAAACATGAATGCTGTCAAAACAAAACAATGCAATTCCAAATCCACAGATCTGATTTATTCATTTGTCATTTTGTCAAATGTCACTGATTCACTTTGTCCAGTTGCATGTGTGATGTGTTGTTCACTTAGTCAGATGACTGGCACTGAGGTGTCTGGTGGAGTGGAGCCACTTCAGTTCACTCTTATGGAGTTGTTTCAATATTCGTCTGTCAGTCTTGTTCTGAACTGTAATTTCATGACATTCACGTCAGACTGACAGAGGTATGGAGACCCAAACAAAGTAGACCTCTTTAGAGCTGCTTGGTTAGGATTCTTCTAGCTATCTCGTTCTACTCAGCCCCAGAAATGCTGAGAATGCTGTTGAGACTTTAGCTGCACATTATTACTAATATATAATACTAGCAGAATACCTGCGCTTCGCAGCGGAGAAGTAATGTGTTAAAGAAGTTATGAAAAAGAAAAGGAAAAATTTTAAAAATAACGTAACATGATTGTTAAAGTAATTGGTTTTTTTCATTGATATGAGTGTTGTTCTCATATATATATATAAATATAATATATATAAATATAATATAATATATATAATATATATATATATATATCTTATAGATATAAGTATCACAGTTTGCTTGCTGTACCAATTTATTAGCACGAATCCAAGAGAGAATCATCGGGCTGCGGGGCCCTCCTCACACGTCTGCCTCAGGGAGTAACCTTAACTCCGCTTAGTTAGCGAACCAGAGAACTACTTAACGGATTTAGATCTTTTTTTTCTATAATTTGCTGGAACATTCCTGTTGATTTTGCGACTTCTCTCATTTCACTATGTATCATAATTTGCTTAAGGTACCGATTTATTTGCACAAATCCAGGAAACACGCCAAGAGGCGAGGCTTTCCTCACTCACTCGCCAGCTTCAGGGCGTGTTCCTTAACTCCGCTTAGGTAGCGAACACGAGAACAATTGAATTCAAGTTTTTTGATATTTAAAATAAAATGTTACTTAGGTCCTGATGAGTTTGAATCCGGATATTCTCTTACATTGAAAAAAAAGATTGCAATTCAGATTGTGGATCGTGATTTAGTGTTAATGGGATTGTGATATGATTTTTTGGAAAGATCACACCCCTAATTTAACTAATCAAGTTTTCAAATTTATGTAGGATTCATTAACCCTTTGGCGAGCTACCGGTAGCTCACGAGTGACGTGTTGGAGACCCCTGCCGTAGAGGCACTAGTCCAAGGAAATCACAGCAGAGGCTTGTAGAAGATGCCAGGGAACTTCCATATGTGTCTGCGTCCTACACAGGCCTGAAGTGGCCGACCCAGGGGAAGATCTGTAACTCCCAGCTAACCCCAACTACTGTACCTCTCCACCTTCTGCTCATTCAACAAATAAGTTGTACTTTTCTCAGTGCTGGGACGTAATATTAAACACTGTAAAATAAAGCACATGAAACAATGAAAAGGAGTGGGGTTGCAGAAGTAAAATCTACTTGAATGTTTATCCAGGAAGGAAATTTTCCTGTGAGGTCTTCATTCAGTTGGGGTCTTGAGACAACTCTGATTCTCTGCAGGTTGCTATGTTTACTTGGATGTGGAGGAAGGCAAAGTCAACTGGGCATCAAGGATCCTACTCTGCATTGGAATTTTTTGAACTATGGAGGAAATGGACAAATATGGGAATCGGCTGATTTCTCTTACAATCCTCTCTTCTGATTTTTTATTTTTTTGGCTTAGTCCTGGTGGGCTCATGTGAATAAACACTCTCAATGACATGGCTCCAAACTGAGAGGTTTCCTCACCTGTATAAAGTCCATCAACGTTTCTCGTTTTTGATTAAATTCGAATAAAATGAAATAAGTATACTAAATTCTCCAACTATACCACCATCCTAGACCTGATTATCAACAACAACGAGAGGGCTCACGGTTCACAGCTGTGCACAATTTGGATTAAATACTGTCCAGAGAGAACTGGTGAGAAGAAAGCAACGAGGAGATAAAGTGAAGTAAACAGGGGAGCTCTAAGGTCTGGGATATACTTGACGTGATGCGTATCCTTGCGGATTCTACTGCTCCACAAGTAGCGTACTGACTATACTTGTCCACGTACTTCATGTAAATTTGGAGGATTCCATCAAGTGGCAGTGTGAGATGCTGTTGCGAAGGTGCAAAAAGAGACAGCAACAGAGACACAGACGATGGTATGTCAGACCTTTAAATGTATTATATTGTGTCATTACGATGGAGAATATGCGACTCTTGTATTGCCTATGTGAGAAATGGATGAAGAAAAGCACCACAGATACTTTTGAAGGTCAGCATGCAAGTTTGATGATTTGCTTCACTGCATCGAACCATTCATCAACCATCGAAGCACACACATTGATCCTGTTGGAGCTGCAATGCAGCTTGCCATCACACTGCTTTATCTTGTAGCAACTAAATCTCCACTTCTTTTCTCAGACTTTTGCACTTTGCACGGACATATCAGTCTCAAATTTCCACATACATTTTCAAAGAGCTGGCGATTTGATGCCTGCTGTTCTAATGAAGCATATTTGTAGCTATGGAAATGTTAATAGTAAACAACGATGCTGCTCTCACGTACAAAAATTTTTGCTGGTGCTTCAACTTGTGCGCCCATCACATTAATTTCTGACGACGTGCACTGGGAATCCGTGGCAGCCATGATCTGTGTGCATAAGCTTTCTGAGCGTCGAGTATATCTTGGCCCTAAGTGGCGATAAGCGAAACAGGCAAGTTTAGTTACACAGAACTGACGTTAAGATTAATTTCACCTGCGATTTCATAATAACAAAACACAACACTCAACAGATTTTTTGGGAATGGAAAACATGGAATATTACCATTGACACTTTTGTGTTTACCTGTTTTTTTTTTGGCAGCACACCAGTCCTATCAATTCTGTTTTATTGCTTTTGTTCATGTCAACGTAGAGGAGCATGGTGTGTTTTTTTTTATGTGATTTGCTACTTAAATTCCCCATGGAGACTCGGCAAAACACACCAGTTGTGCTTTACTCCTCACGACCGTCTCCTCACAGTTGGATGCGAGTCCTTTCAGCCTCTCGTGGCCGGCATGGTCACATCTGCTTTTCAAATAATCAGCTCTTGCCCACTCACATGGCCTTCTCACATCTTCATGGACATTGTTATGCTTTGATTGGACCGGTGTTTCATATCCATCCTTTGGAAGGAGTTCTGTATTTCTCATAAACTCCCACTGGTTTTCTCCTGCGGCTTGTTACCCTGTGCAATTTCTTGCTTCTGCTTCATTCTTGTGAGGACTAGTAGCTTGGGATGGAGCCAGGGGAGAATTTTGCAATTATGCGTGCTTCATACATTAAAAAATGCTCCTTATTGTTTGATTTCCAGTGATGCAAAGAAGACCATGTCCAATATGTCAGACTGTATTTTCTAATGACTTATCCTGCAGCAGACTCATGGCACAATACCATCTATAATAGAACAGCAGAAATGATTAGGGATATGAATAAACAACAGTAAAACATTTAGCTGATTTGAAGATGAAAACCTTTTTGTATTAGAAGAAAAAGGTTAGTACATAAGGACCATTCTTTATGCCTGTGGAGTGACATTGCAATTATAAATATTTGTGACTCTTAGGAAAAGAATACAGTGCCTATGAAAAGAATTCACCCCCTTGGAAGTTTTCACAGTTTATTGTTGTACAAAATTGAATCACATTGGATTTAACTTGGCTTTTATTGACACTGATCAACAGAGGAAGACTCTTTAATGTCAAAGTAAGAAGGGGTCTCTGCAAAGAGGCCATTAAAGGCTTGTAAGGCCTGGGGGGGCGGAGCAACAGTTGCAGCATTAGGAGGCCCTGCCCCCAGAGGCTCATTATAAAGAGGACTAAATATAGTGTGGCAGATTACTGGGGTCAGTACCTGGCCGGGATGCCTGGAAGGACCGGAAAGGGGCATTAATAGCGTCCGGGTCACGAGGGGGCATCCGCCCTGGACAAGGAGAGGACCACGGGAGAGGAACAAAGAGGTTCTGGCCTGTTGGGAACCATGGCCACCGCCAGGGGGTGCCTCAAGCCTCGTGGGACCCAGAGAACTGTCACTTCCGCCACACCAGGCAAGATGGCGAATGAATCTGCCCGGGACACCTGGAGTGCTTCCGGTGCAAAGGGCAGCACTTCCGCCACACCAGGAAGTGCTGCCGGAAGAACATCACCTGTCACGTGGAGCACATCTGGGCGGGAATAAAAGGGGCCGCCTCCTTACAGTCGGAAAGCTTGAGTCGGGAGTGGGAGCAGGACAAAGCTCCCAGGAGGAAATAGGCGGCCAAGGACTGAGGAAGAGAAGAAATATATTGTGGTGATTTATTTGCTGAGTGCATTGTGTGGTGTTCAGGACTGTATCCTGTGTTTATTTGTGTGTAATAAACGTGTGCATTTTATAAAGATGTGGTTTCCGACTGGTGGTGTCCGGGCAAGGCTCACAGTAGTCAACTAAGTCATTTTAAGGCAGACATTTTTAAACTTCTATAATTGTCATTTCCTAAGGTGTACCCTCCCAGAGTGTGGTAGAAATTAACATCTCTCTATTATTTAAAAAAAATCTTGGGACGAGACTTTTTTTTCCTGCGACGAGACGTGATCTTTTGAAGAGAGACACTTTCACGAACTGTGAGACGGTCAAGTCACATCATACTTACAGCTTTTGGAAGTAAGTCCCGTGAGACTGTGACTTTTGCATGTTACACCCTACTTACAGCCATTTTCAAACAAGACCACGGTCATCAAACCTCTCAGTTGTTGGAATGCTTTTGGAAGAGATTTAACCACACCCGGAGCCGGAAAAAGACAAAATAGAACGTCGTAAAGAATTCAAAAACGTTGCCGTGATACACATGCAGAACAGGTTAGAGATAATGGAAGTAGGAAAATTCGAAAGTCTCAAAAAAAATGATAGTAAAGATTGCATTAGCGCAAACAAGCGGAAAATATTACTTGGTGATATAACGGAACAGCAGAGAAGAGATCGCATAGGGTTTGAGGATGTCTGGGGGAGAAGAGAGACAAGGCAGTGAGACAAAAGGACAGCTGCTGTCCAGGCTTTTAAATGTTTGAAGCGCTGCACGAAATACAGATCACGTGGCAAGCCAGCAGCTGATCGAGCAGAAAGGAGGTAAAAAAAAAAAAGTTTCCTATTATATCACTGTTTAAGAGAGGGATTTGGAGGAGCGACCGCATCTCCTTGGGGTGCGTTCAGTACCCCCTCTTTACAACGGCGCATAGCGCTGACGGGCAGGTTTGCGAGCGAAGTGAGCAGGGGGTAAAGTCCCCTAGTTTTAATTGAAGAAAGTTATCCTCTACTAGGACAGGTCTGATAAAACCTCTTTCGAGTCAGAAACCAGGCAGGAGGAAACCTGCTCATTGCATCCTTTATTTATTCTTGCAGCATCTTGCTGAAGAGGGAGCATCCATCACAGCAGTGAGTTACAGAATGATCAGAATGGTCAAAAAAGCAAGGACAAAGGTTTGTTTCATAAACAATTGAATTTACATAACACTGCCAAATCAATGCGTACATTTACTCTGATTGGTTTGTTGTCTTACACCCAAATGACTTATTGAAATAAAAGTCTGTTCCATTACACTCTTGTTCTTTTCATATCTCTTAGTTTAGATGTTACCCTTGAAATCTGATTGTCCAGTCTTGTTTGCAGGATATCTACTCATCTTTTAGTACATTTTGTGTATAACATCACCCTTCCTCTGGTACATCCTTGTCTTTTTGGCCTTTACTTGGTTTCCTGATGTGCTTGAACAGGTTTCTGACATTTATTAACCCTTTATGCTACTTCTTAAGATGAAGGCTATGTTACCCTAAAGTTTTTCTCGCACAAGAGACAAATAACGAGTCACTTTTCAAAATCAAAACAGCTCTGGTCCTTTTGTCTGTTAGTCTGTCTGTTTTGGGATTTCACTTGCTTTGAACATTAGAACATTAGAGCAGTCAAAGTGAGAACAGACCATTCAGCCCAGCCAAGATTGCCAGTTCTATTCATTTATTTCTTCTAAAATAACATCAAGTTGAGTTTTGAAGGTCTCTAAAGGTTTGCTGCCTACCACACAACTCGGTAACTTATTCCATGTGTCTATTGTTCTCTGTGTGAAGAAAAACTTTCAGATTTTTTTGGCAAAATTTACCCTTAACAACTTTCCAATTGTGTCCCCGGTTTCTTGTTGTACTCATTTTAGAAGGAGCAGTCTGATTTTGCATTGTCCCGATGTTTCCCTCTCTTATTCTGTTTCTCTTCTCGGTGTTCTCATGTGGCACTTGGTGCCACTGCTCCACTGTCAAGTTGTTTGCCTGCTTATGGAAAAGTCATCTCGGATAAATGAGCACTGGAGTCATTGGGCAGAAGGGTCCTTTCATCTGATTGGCCGGCCCAGCACTGACTTAGCTATGGAATGGCCAATTGGGGGGAGGTGGCTTGTTGGCCGAGGTCTGTAGGACTGTGACTGTGTCTGGCTTTTCTCTCACTCTTCTTCTACAATCTGGATGTGGTTCTGCAATGAGCTGATGGACAGATCTTATTGTGCTTCATTTATGTTAATTAGTTTCTACTTTGTTATTGATGCTGTGAACGCTGGCCCCGACACAGACAGACGGACAACATATTTTGCACCCACACACTGTTTATGTACAATACTATTTACACAACTATAAAAGTCTCTCACGAACCCCAGTGCTGCTAGCACTGAATCCCCCAAAGTCCAGGGCCCACAGTTTCTTGTGCCTTCCTGGCCGCCTCCAGTCCTTCCTCAAGCTCAGTCCTTCTGCCTCCCGACTTCCACCACCGACTGGAGGGAGGGGCCCCTTTTATGGGAACCCGGACGGGTTCCAGCTGCTCCCCGGCACTTAGCGGTGGCCACACCCGTGTGTGGCGGAAGTGCTGCACATTTGGAAGCCGTCCGTGTCTCCCCGGTCGTCTTCCCCCCGGCACTTCCTGGTGTGGCGGAAGTGCCGGCTCCCGGATAAACATGCACTGGGGCGCCGCCTGGCGGTACGGGTCCCTACAGGGCTGGGCTTCAAAGCCCCCTACCCGAGGCCCCCTGCATAACCAGGACGGACGCCCCCACTCGGTCTGGAGGAGGCACACGCCCTCCCCTGGTCCTCCAAGGCGTCCCGGCCGGGCTCCATCCCCGCCAAAGACCACACGGGTAAACTGGCATCGGGCGCCGCTGTGGCCACGGGCCCCTACAGGTAGGGCTTCCATGCCCTCGACCGTGGCTTCCCGGCCGGGGACCACAATGCACTGATCAAATCGGCATCCTCCTTTGTGATTGTTCTGTATTTAGTATCGTCTATTCTTTTATTTTGCCTTGTGCTTTGTGCTGTTGTATTGCATTTCTGAGGTGGCCATGATAGATTGGCCATTGCGGTCTGTGAAGAGTTGTGTGTGTATTTACCTCCATTGTATGTTCAAATTACCTAGAAAGGCTTCTCTCTCTCTGATTTGCCTTTCCCAAGATTTCTTCCATTTTTCCCTATAATATATATTTTTTTTCTGGGAGTATTTTTCTTGTCTTCTTAGTGAGTCAAGGCTGGAGGGCTGTCAAAAAACAGTACTGTTAAAGCCCATTGAGGCATTTAGTGTGTGATTTTGGGCTATCCAAGAAATAAATTGTTCTTGTTGCTTCATTAGTTCTTGAGATGGATGTCCTTTTGGCAGCAGAATTTGCATTGCCAGTTGCAGTCATTTTCTTAGGAAGAAATGTTTTTGCCAAAAAATGAATAAATGCTGATATATTTTTCTAAAACAGTAATAATATGTGACATACCGCTTTATTTAAATACAGGACAATGACTTTTCCTGGATTTTGAGCCCAGAAATAAATGACATTAATGTCAGGGGTTAAAATCTGGGAAAGGGCACTGTCATTAAAATTCACTGCAGTAAAAAAGGACCCCCCCCAAAAAAAAACCCAAGGTACAGCAAGGGTCAAAATTTTGGGTTCTAAAGTAAGATATGTGTTCAAAATTTTGTTGAAATTGGAGCAAGGGTGTGGAATTGCATTAAGAGCAAACAGACACACACCCATCCTGAGCGTTATCCACTAGATTAAAACAATATCAAATTAATTTAAACAACAATATTCATAAAGACTAGGGGGCTCCGTCCCCTGCTTGCTTCGCTCGCCCACCCCTTGGTTTGGTTTACCAGATACACAATTTAAAGAGTTTTTTTTTCATGGGAGTTGTTACATATGCATTATTTTCACTTTTACTTGAAAACCTTTTGTAAAAACAATACTTGTTCTTTATTTCTTGCCCCGTGCGTGGTTACATCTCTTTCTTGAAGAATGTATAACGCTGCTCGCATTGTGAAGTGGGGCGGGGGGGAGCGGCTGAATGCACGCCAAGGAGATGCTGTCGAATCATCTGCTGTCTTTCTGCTGCTAGCGATCTGCCTGTTCTGCTTGTCGCATGTCGTTGTTTTAAGTGCTGGGAGCACATGATGCGTGTCTGCCAAAAGCAATCCAACAGCTGCTAGGTTAGATATCCATGGACTTGTTTTAAATGATGGCTCACTGCCTTGTCTCGCTTGACACTGTAAAAACAACACTTGTCCTTTATTGCGTGGTTAAATCTCTTTTTCGCAGGACGTATAAAGCTGCTCGGGTTTTGAAGAAGGGGGGGTAAGCTGCTGTCGCGCTGCCCGTCGATCATTTTAAAGCCTGTACAGCCGCTGTCCTTTTTGCCACTTCGTGTCTCTGCTGCTCGCATTGTGAAGAGGGGTGGTTAGGGTGGCTGAACGCACGCAAGGAGAAGTAGTCGGATCATCTGCTGCGAGCTGCGTGTTTTGCTTATCGCTTGTCATTGTTTTAAGAGCTGGGAGCAAGTTAAAGTGTCTCTCGCGGGTAATCGGATATTTTTTATAATTTTAAAAGCTTTTTTTTCTTTGGAATTGTTTCGATTTCATTATTTGCACTTTTACTTTAAAGCTTCATTAAAAAAAATATGTGGAATTACCTTTTCTTCAAGATCGCATTGAATTTTGATTCCGTTTTTGGAGACACAACGTGACAACCCAACGTATAACTGCCCATGAGTGAATATTGTTTCTGTTTCTCTAATAAATAATCTGACTTTTCCGATTGTTTGTCCCTGTGATTTGTTAATTGTTATAGCAAAAGCTATACTCATGGGAAACATTTTAATACGAATGGCATATCAGGATCTCCTTTGGTGTCTAATGTTATTCGCGGAATATATACATTGCCTTTCTTGTGGCCTGTTAAAATTTGCATCGCTTCTCCCTGATCATAAATATACACCTGACCGAATTGTGTTTTCTTTGAAATTAAACTTGTCGTTGCTTTAACTGTTGCGGGACCACAGATTCTCATAGTGTATGGTCCATTATTGTGTAAATTTACGTTTTGTGCATTGAATAATGCAAAGGCGAAAAGACTGTTTTCTTCTCTTTGCCTTTTATTTCTGATGTCGCTTTGTCCTGCTATTTTTTTCAATTACACCTGGTCCTGATGATTAATTTCCCTTTGTTTGCGCTAATGTGATCTTTACTATCTTTTTTTTTGATACTGTAGCAACGTAATAAAGTGTCACAAAAGTTTTACTTGAACAATCTCCGACTTTGTAACCCCAAACACAACTTTCTAGCACCCTTTCCAACCCCTCATCCCCCGGGTCTCCCCCCCCCACCACATCAATCAATACCCTGCTATCAGCCTTCCGTGCTGTACTCTGCCCTCCCTCAATTGGACCTAACGGTCACTTAAAACAAAAAAGGCTTCAACCTGGCTGGGACGCTACAATATTTTCAAATTTTACTGCTTTCATATTCTTGGCCTTTCTCGCGCCGTCGTTTGTTTGAGCCTTTCGAATTCCACTGCTTTCATAATCTCTCATCTGCCTTTTTTTCTCTTCAACACTTTTGGGTCTCTTTTCTCCACGCTGCTCATTCTTCTTTGTTTAGTCGTTGACGTTTCATCTCGAACGTATTGTCCTTATATGCTTTATATGTGCTGAGAGCACAGGATGTGTGTGTGCTACGTGCCTTTACACGACGGAGTGTTTTGCTGGCCGTGCTCATATTTGATATTGTTTGTGTCTCACGGGTCTTTTAAGTGTCTTCCGAGAACTTCCGAGAAGATCACGTCTCGTTGCCCTGCTTTTCCTTTCCAGGATTTTTTTTATGATAGAGGGAAATAAACATATTAAAAGAAAATAAAAACAACAAAATAAATAAAAAAACAACAAAAGTCCTAAATCAAAGCAAAACTATGAGACCCTGGCTATTTCATAACACACAGGGAGAAGAAATGGAGCTTATTTAAGGGTAAAATTCACACAAACATTACAGTTTTTTTTGGTGATATTTTGAAGTTTAGGTGCATAGAGATTGGCCAAAGGTACATGTATGCCTTTCCGAACGCTAGCCAATCAAGTCCGTTTGCCACAGGTGG
Source organism: Polypterus senegalus (assembly GCF_016835505.1). Classification (NCBI taxonomy): domain Eukaryota; kingdom Metazoa; phylum Chordata; class Cladistia; order Polypteriformes; family Polypteridae; genus Polypterus; species Polypterus senegalus. The sequence continues at coordinate 182,996,133 of NC_053160.1, forward strand.
ACTCCAATCAAGTTCTAGAAACTTCCCAAGGAGAATCAAAGAAAAAAAGAAGGGACCTGAGCACAATTTGGAAGGCCACAGAAAAGGGAGTGAAAACTTCTTTGAGTGAGAGATTTCAGTTTTTGATTTTTTAAATGTTTTTACTTTGCCATTATGGTTTATTGAGTGATGGGCAAAAATGGCAAATTTGTGCAGGTAAAATGAAATATACGTACAACACAATAATGTGTGTAGAAAGTGAAGGGGTTCTGAACACTTTCTGAAGCCACACTACATATATATATATATATGTGTGTGTGTATGTTCACTCACTGGCCACTTTATTAGGTACACCTGTACAGCTGCTTGTTAATGCAGACATCTAATCAGCCAATCGCATGCGGGAAACTTATTGCATTTTGGCATGTAGACATTGACAAGACAACCTGCAGAAATTCAAACCAAGAATCAGAATGGGGAAGAAACTAATTGAAGTGACTTTGAATGGGTGTTTCAGAAACTGCTGATCTCCAGGGATTTTCACACACAGCAGTCTCTAGGGTTGACAGAATGCATTGTTGATACCAGAGGTCAGAGGACAATAGCCAGATTGGTTTGAACTGATAAAAAGGCAACAGTAATTCAAATAAGCACTCATTACAACTGAGGTGCGCAGAAGAGCATCTCTGAACACACAACATGTGAAGCAGGTGGGCCGCAGCAGCAGGAGACCACACCGGGTGACACTCCTGTCATCTAAGAAGACGCCACTGAGGATACAATTCACACAGGCTCACCAAAATTGGACAATAGAAGATTGGAAAAACATTACTTGGTCTGACGAGTCTCAATTTCTGCTGCAACACTTGGATGGTAGGTCAGAATTTTGCATCAACAACATGAAGCATGGATCCATCCTGCCTTGAACGGTACTAGCGGTGATGGTGGTGTAATGATGTGAGGCGTATTTACTTGGCACACTTTGACTCCCTTAGTACCAACTGAGCATCGATTAAATGCCACAACCTGAGTATTGTTGCTGACATGTCCATCCCTTTATGACCACAGTGTCCCCATCTTCTGATGGCTCCTTCCGGCAGAATAACACACCATGTCACAAAGCTCACATCATCTCAAACTGGTTTCTTTAACATGACAATGAGTTCACTGGCCTCCGCAGTCACCAGATCTCAATCCAGTAGAGCAACTTTGAGATGTGGTGGGACGTAGGGTATCCCAGACATTTTTCATTCCCGCATTCCCGGGAATGAAACTGCTGTAATTCCCGGAAAACCTGGAATGGCTATGCTCGCATGTATAGTGTGTAAAAATTGATCAAGAAATAACAGTTATAGTTGAAAATAATTAAGTGGGACGGTTTTTTGGCCCACTGTGCAGTGTGTTGACGATTAATTCAGTCAACAACAGACCAGCAGCTAAGACTGAACACAGTGGACTGGGAAGAGTCTGCACTCTGCAGCTCACGAATTCAGGGACAGGGCAGACTTCATTGACATCTGTCAGACAACAGCTTTAAACAGCAACTTGAAATTGCAATGCGTCAGTCTGTTGCATCCGCATTATCTGTGCCAAGAAACTTGCCATCACAGAATGATGACAAGAAACTGGATGCATCAGTAAAAGCTGAAATGGCGGTGTTTCACAGCAACGGCAAGCGCAGGCATTGTTTAGAACAAGTGTATCAGTATCTGATGACTGTGCTGCCTACTTCAGTGGATGCAGAGCGTGCTTTCTCAGCGGCTGGCGTACTCTGCACGAATGTGTGCTCTCGACTGGACGACCGCACGCTCGACACATTGTGCTTTCTACACTCTTATTACCACAACTAACTAGATACATGTACTTATATGACAGCATGAACTGCTTGTAGATAAGGTTAGTCTTTCATTGGTGTCAACATATTGCAGTAGTTTTATTAAAAATAAGTGTCGGTCATTCTAAAGCCATTCGCATGTGAGATGCCCGTGCACTGTGTCATCCCAGGGAGCCCGGGATTCCTGAATTCCCGGGAATGGATAAACCCATCCGGGAATTGTGATTCCCTAGTGGAACGAGAGAGTTGCATCATGGATGTGCGGTCGACAAATCTGCAGCAACAGCGTGATGCTGTCATGTCAATATTAACCAAAATCTCTGAGGAATGTTTCTAGCAGCTGGTTGCCATGAAGAATTATGGGAGTTCAGAAAGCAAAAAGGGGGTCTAACCTGCTACTAGCAAGGTGTACCTAATAAAGGGGCCGGTGAGTGTATGTTTAATACATATATGTTCAATTTCTTTTAACTGATGCATTATTATCAGTTTATTTAGATAGAAATAAACTGGAAACATCACAAGAGTGAACTGTTTAAACCTGAGTGTCATCATTTGTTTTTCCTAAAATGATCGATCATAAGCAGATGGTTTAGCCGTTGCTCACTATTTATTTTACTTTCCACATGCAATCATTAAATTGTAGAGTGTTTGTATCATCTCTCCCTGTTTATTCGAAGCATATTACAATGTGTCATGTATTTTATTTCTTCACTTTTAACATTGCTGATTATTTTTCCATTTGATTAATAGCTAAGAGTGTGGATTGCACCTTTATAAATTCTTGCTGAAGTTGTGATATTTTTTGTAAACTGTACAGAGTGTGTGCGAATGGCGGGTCACAAACTCAACATCTGTTTATTTAGTTACAGAATTATCACTAAATGTATAAATCTAATATATCAACAAATATTCTGGAAGGCAAATACTTTGAAAACTGTAATGGTGTGCGGCGTTGCCAGAATAGCAGGCCCTCCCTGTACTTCATTTACGTGTTCCGCCCTTTAGTTGATCAATGGAAACTTTCCTGATTTTTGAGTCGAAAGCACAGATTCCATTGTTTGAGTGGGCAGACCGCCTAGAGAAATTAAAAAGAAAATCAAAGGAAAGGCCTTCAATGTACAGTGGTGTGAAAAACTATTTGCCCCCTTCCTGATTTCTTATTCTTTTGCATGTTTGTCACACAAAATGTTTCTGATCATCAAACACATTTAACCATTGGTCAAATATAACACAAGTAAACACAAAATGCAGTTTTTAAATGATGGTTTTATTATTTAGGGAGAAAAAATCCAAACCTACATGGCCCTGTGTGAAAAGTAATTGCCCCTTGTTAAAAATAACCTAACTGTGGTGTATCACACCTGAGTTCAATTTCCGTAGCCACCCCCAGGCCTGATTACTGCCACACCTGTTTCAATCAAGAAATCACTTAAATAGGAGCTGCCTGACACAGAGAAGTAGACCAAAAGCACCTCAAAAGCTAGACATCATGCCAAGATCCAAAGAAATTCAGGAACAAATGAGAACAGAAGTAATTGAGATCTATCAGTCTGGTAAAGGTTATAAAGCCATTTCTAAAGCTTTGGGACTCCAGCGAACCACAGTGAGAGCCATTATCCACAAATGGCAAAAACATGGAACAGTGGTGAACCTTCCCAGGAGTGGCCGGCCGACCAAAATTACCCCAAGAGTGCAGAGACGACTCATCCGAGAGGTCACAAAAGACCCCAGGACAACGTCTAAAGAACTGCAGGCCTCACTTGCCTCAATTAAGGTCAGTGTTCACGACTCCACCATAAAAAAGAGACTGGGCAAAAATGGCCTGCATGGCAGATTTCCAAGACGCAAACCACTGTTAAGCAAAAGAACATTAGGGCTCGTCTCAATTTTGCTAAGAAACATCTCAATGATTGCCAAGACTTTTGGGAAAATACCTTGTGGACTGATGAGACAAAAGTTGAACTTTTGGAAGGCAAATGTCCCGTTACATCTGGCGTAAAAGGAACACAGCATTTCAGAAAAGAACATCATACCAACAGTAAAATATGGTGGTGGTAGTGTGATGGTCTGGGGTTGTTTTGCTGCTTCAGGACCTGGAAGGCTTGCTGTGATAGATGGAACCATGAATTCTACTGTCTACCAAAAATCCTGAAGGAGAATGTCCGGCCATCTGTTCATCAACTCAAGCTGAAGCGATCTTGGGTGCTGCAACAGGACAATGACCCAAAACACACCAGCAAATCCACCTCTGAATGGCTGAAGAAAAACAAAATGAAGACTTTGGAGTGGCCTAGTCAAAGTCCTGACCTGAATCCAATTGAGATGCTATGGCATGACCTTAAAAAGGCGTTCATGCTAGAAAACCCTCAAATAAAGCTGAATTACAACAATTCTGCAAAGATGAGTGGGCCAAAATTCCTCCAGAGCGCTGTAAAAGACTCATTGCAAGTTATCGCAAACGCTTGATTGCAGTTATTGCTGCTAAGGGTGGCCCAACCAGTTATTAGGTTCAGGGGGCAATTACTTTTTCACACAGGGCCATGTAGATTTGGATTTTTTCTCCCTAAATAATATAAACCATCATTTAAAAACTGCATTTTGTGTTTACTTGTGTTATATTTGACTAATGGTTAAATGTGTTTGATGATCAGAAACATTTTGTGTGACAAACGTGCAAAAGAATAAGAAATCAGGAAGGGGGCAAATAGTTTTTCACACCACTGTATATACCATTGGACAGCCACAGTAGTTAAGTGTTTGAATCTTCCTCAATGTCAGGTATACGATCTGTGAAGAACATGAAATTGTTTTCAGATATTTTCACTTTCTTTTTTTGATGTGACTTTTTATTTCTTGTTCTTTTGAATTTATAGTTTTAGCTAAATGTTTCCTTCCATCCAGGCTAAAGATCACAAAAGTGTGGTGCCTGTGTTAAAAGATGTGATAAGAATTTACCTTTTTTCAAAACAAAATAAATGTTACATGTTAAAAGTCCAGAGAAGAGCAACTAGACTGGTTCCAGGGCTACAGGGGGTGACGTATGAGGAAAGATTACAAGAGCTGAACATTTACAGTTTAAGAGGCGACATGATTGAAGTGTTTAAAATTATCAAGGGAATTAGTCCAGTGGATCGAGATGGTGACTTTAAAATGCTCATGGACACGGGGACACAGTTGGAAACTTGTTAAGGGTAAATTTTACACAAACATTATGAAGCGTTTCTTTACACTGTGGCAAGCGGCTGGGGGTGGTACCCAGCTGGGACGCCCAGAAGGACCGGAGGAGGGATTATGTCTCCTCCAGACCATGAAGGGGTGACCGCCCTGGTGGCTTTGGGGACCACGGGAACAGAGCTTAGAAGCTCAACCCTATAGGGGCCCAAGGTCACTGCCAGGGGGCGCCCAGATGCCTGAGGAGTCCTGGCCCTCAGCACTTCCTCCACACCTGGAAGTGCTAGGGGGAAGACCAGGGACACCCGGAGTACTTCCAGGAGCACAGCTGGCACTTCCGCCACACCTGGGGGGGGCCGGCGGATGGTTATCGGGTGGCACCTGGAGCACGTCTGGGTGGATATAAAAGGGACCGCCTCCCTCCAGTCGAGGGCTAGAGTCGGGTGGAAGAAGGACAGAGCTCGGGAGGAGAGTGGAGGCAGACCTGAGAGGCAAAGGCATTGTTGAGAAGCCTGGACTTTGGGGGAGTATTGGGTTGTGTGCTGCACTGTACATAGAATACTGTATGTACAATAAATGTGTGTCGGGTGTTCAACCTACGGTGTCTGCCTGTCTGTGTCCGGGCTGCTTCCCACAACACAGAACACTACAGAGACTTGGAATTAGTGACCAAGTAGTGTGGTAGACAGTAGCACTTTAGGGACTTTTAAAACTGGAGCTTGAAGTTACAAACCGGATTCCAAAAAAGTTGGGACACTATACAAATCGTGAATAAAAACTGAATGCAATGATGTGGAGGTGCCAACTTCTAATATTTTATTCAGAATAGAACATAAATCACGGAACTCAAGTTTAGAAATAGGAATGCTCTCCCATTCTTGTCTAATACAGGCCTCTAACTGTTCAATCGTCTTGGGCCTTCTTTGTCGCACCTTCCTCTTTATGATGCGCCAAATGTTCTCTATAGGTGAAAGATCTGGACTGCAGACTGGCCATTTCAGTACCCGGATCCTTCTCCTACGCAGCCATGATGTTGTGATTGATGCAGAATGTGGTCTGGCATTATCTTGTTGAAAAATGCAGGGTCTTCCCTGAAAGAGATGACGTCTGGATGGGAGCATATGTTGTTCTAGAACCTGAATATATTTTTCTGCATTGATGGTGCCTTTCCAGACATGCAAGCTGCCCATGCCACACGCACTCATGCAACCCCATACCATCAGAGATGCAGGCTTCTGAACTGAGCGTTGATAACAACTTGGGTTGTCCTTGTCCTCTTTGGTCCGGATGACATGGCGTCCCAGATTTCCAAAAAGAACTTCGAATCGTGACTCGTCTGACCACAGAACAGTCTTCCATTTTGCCACACTCCATTTTAAATGATCCCTGGCCCAGTGACAACGCCTGAGCTTGTGGATCTTGCTTAGAAATGGCTTCTTCTTTGCACTGTAGAGTTTCAGCTGGCAACGTGGATGGCACGGTGGATTGTGTTCACTGACAATGGTTTCTGGAAGTATTCCTGAGCCCATTCTGTGATTTCCTTTACAGTAGCATTCCTGTTTGTGGTGCAGTGTCGTTTAAGGGCCCGGAGATCACGGGCATCCAGTATGGTTTTACGGCCTTGACCCTTACGCACAGAGATTGTTCCAGATTCTCTGAATCTTCGGATGATGTTATGCACAGTTGATGATGATAGATGCAAAGTCTTTGCAATTTTTCGCTGGGTAACACCTTTCTGATATTGCTCCACTATCTTTCTGTGCAACATTGTGGGAATTGGTGATCCTCTACCCATCTTGGCTTCTGAGAGACACTGCCACTCTGAGAAGCTCTTTTTATACCCAATCATGTTGCCAATTGACCTAATTAGTGTTCATTGGTCTTCCAGGTCTTCGTTATGCTCAAATTTACTTTTTCCAGCCTCTTATTGCTACTTGTCCCAACTTTTTTGGGATTTGTTGACACCGTGAAATTTTGAATCAACATATTTTTCCTTTAAAATGATACATTTACTCGGATTAAACGTTTGATCTGTCATCTACGTTTTATTACAAATAAAATATTGACATTTGCCATCTCCACATCATTGCATTCAGTTTTTATTCACAATTTGTTTAGTGTCCCAAATTTTTTGGAATCCGGTTTGTATTTTAGAAGACTTAAGTGGGTAGGGCTGGTGAACTTTCTCGGGCTTAATGGCCTGTTCTTGTCCAGAGATTGTTCTAAGGTTAACGTTTGCCAGGCATTGCCACGTGGGGACAACCAGAAGTGCGCAACTATGGAAGAATATTTTGGACAAAATGAAAAAAAAAAAAAAAAAGCAAATAAATTAAAGTACCGTTAATTGTGACAGTAAATGTAGTGAGGAGTCAAGCAAAATTACAATACAATTTTATTGGCTAACTAAAAAGGTGTCATTTTGCTTGACTTCTTACTACATTCATAATGGCTAACACGCTAGTACTACTTGTGACAATAAATAAATGATAACAACCTGAAAGATGAGTGTAAATAATTAAATGTGTCACATATTTTTTTTTTTGCTGTATATTTCTTTATTAATTTATTTAATTATTTCTTCATTGATTTATTTCAATGGCTCTACATGCAACATGAAATGCTTTTTCGATTAGTGAATTCTCCAACCAGTGTATTTAAGCTAAACCTGGATAAATAACAATGATGGGGTTGATAATAACTTAGAGGGATACATGTTTTTAGGAAGGATAGACAGAACAGTAAAGGAGGTGGGGTTGCTGTTTATATCAAACAGAATCTAAATGCAAGCCCTCTTCAGTTGGATGATGAGCCCCATCTTAGTGAGGACATCTGGCTTCGCCTACAAAGCACTAGGGAAAGAGGTTTTATTTTAGAAGTGTGTTACAGACCACCCAATACAGACAGTAATTTCAACACACATCTTTTTAGTAATATTAAAAAGGGGAATATTATAGTCATGGGGGACTTTTACTATCCAGATATTAACTGGGATAACCTTGCAAATGGCGGAGCACAAGAGCAGGAGTTTTTAGAAGTAATCTGTGACTTTACCTCAGTATGTTAAAGCACCAACACTGGGTGAAGCCTGTTGTATGGATTTAGCTTCTTTATAATAATCAGGGTAGAATTGAAGGCATAGTGGTGATTGAACCACTAGGGTCCAGTGACCATAATATAATACAATGCCTAAAGTTAAAGTGCAGATTCAAAGACTAAAGCTGTTAAATTTAACTGTGGGAGGGAAAATTGTGTAGCAAATGGAGGAGGATAGACTGGGATAAGCTTTTAAGAGTGGAGACAGTCGAGGAACAGTGGAAGAGGTTTAAAAATGTTTTGCATTTTGCAGGACAGGTACATGCTTATATTTGGAATTAATAGGAAATTAAAAAAAAAACCTCTACAGTGGGTTAATAAAGAGTAAAAAAAAAAAGCTGCAAAGGAAAAAACGGATGAATGAGTTATATAAGACTAATAACACCAAAGTGAATTGTTGGGATTATGAGAACATGAGGGCAGCCATTAAGAAGGATATTAGGGAGGCTAAAAAACAGGTGGAGAAGAATATAGCAGATAAGGCGATAGAGGACCCAAAGAGATTTGTTCAGTATTATAGTAGTAAAAGATCAGTCGATGAGGAGGTGAAGTGCATCAGGAATAGTAAAGGGAAATTAAAAATGCATTGAAATAGCGGACACTCTGAACTTGCATTTTTCTGAGGTCTTGACAAGTGAAGAAGTGGATAACCTCCCAACAGTATACAGGACTACTAAGGAGGTGCTGAGTGATTTACAAATTGTAGAGGGAGAAGTACTTCAGAGGTTAAATAGGCTGGAACCAAATAAATCACCAGGACCAGATATTAACCCTTACGTTCTTAAGGAGGTTAGCATATACATACGTATATAAACCCTTGACACATATTTTTAGGAGGTCACTGCACTCTGGGGAAATTCAGAAGGACTGGAAAATGGTAAATATTATCCCATTAAATAAAAAGGGTGACCGGGCAGATCCAAGCAACTGTAGGCCAGTAAGCTTAACATGCATCACAGGAAAAATAATGGAAGTAATTATTAAGGATAAGATTGAGCAACACATGGCAAGGACAGGAGTTATTAGGAACAGTCGGCATGGGTTCAAATGAAGGAAGTCATGTTTTACCAACATGCTGGAATTCTATGAGAAAGCAACAAAAGGATATAACCAAAGTGGAGCAGATATTATTTTGTGAATTTCCCCTTGAGATTAATAAAATATCTGTCTTATCTGTCTGTCTATCTATCTGGACTTTCAGAAAGCATTTGATAAGGTGCCACATGAGAGGTTGGGCATCAAACTAAAAGAAGTGGGTGTTCAGGATGTGTTGTGTAGATGGGTGCAGAATTGGCTCAGACACAGGAAGCAGTGGGTGATGGTGCGAGGAACCCCATCAGAACTGGCCGATGTTAAGAGAAGGGTCAGTGCTGGAGCCGCTGCACTTTCTATTATATATAAATGATTCAGATAGGAATATAAGTAACAAGCTGGTTAAGTTTACAGATGATACCAAAGGAGGTGGATTGGCAGATAATCTGGAATCCATTAAATCATTACAGAAGGACTTGGATAGCATTAAGGCTTGGGCAGATTAGTGAACAATGAAATTTAATGTCAGTAAATGTAAAGAATTACACAAAGGAAGTAAAATATTTGAATACACAAAGCGAGATCTGAAAATCGAGAGTACACCTTATGAGAAGGACTTAGGAGTCGTAGTGGACTTTAAGCTATTGACTTCCAGACAATGTTCAGAAGCCACCGAGAAGACTAACAGATTGTCAGGTCATATAGCGCCTTGATGTGTTCAGTACAAGTCACAGGAGGTTCTGCTCAGTCTTTAGAACACACTGGTGAGGCTTCGTCTGGAGTCCTGTGTGTAGTTTTGGTCTCCAGACTACAAACAGGACATAGCAGCACTAGAGAAAGTCCAGAGAAGAGTGAAAAGGCTGAGTCCAGGGCTACAGGGGATGAGTTATGAGGAAAGATTAAAAGAGTTGAGCCTTTACAGTTTAAGCAAAAGAAGATTAAGAGGTGACCTGACTAAAGTGTTTACAATTATGAAGGGAATTAGTGCAGTGGATCGAGACGGTGACTTTAAAATGAGTTCATCAAGAACACGGGGACACAGTTGGAAACTTGTGAAGGGTACATTTTACACAAACATTAGGAAGTTTTCCTTTACACAGACAACCAATGACACTTAGGATAAGCTACCAAATAGTGTGGTAGACACTAAGACTTTAGGGACTTTCAAAACTTGACTTTATGTTTTTTAGGAGAATTAAGTAGATCAGGCTATTGAGCTTTGTTGGGCTGTTTTCGTCCAGATTGTTCTAATGTTTTAATTTTTTATTTGCACTTGATGTTGTTACACTGTGGACACTGAGCTTCACAATTTCGTCTAGCTGTATACTTGTATATGGTTGAGATGACAAAGTTCACTTTGACTTTAAATAATAAAGTAATGGGGGGGTCAGGCTAATCCCAAATAGCAGTCTAAGTCCATCATCATTCAGACAGTATAAGTAACTGTAGATATATCTGGATGCAGATTACAGCTTCAACAGGTGTGCACCAAGCTTTAGATAAATATTTAAAGCTGTGAGATGCGCAGATGTGACCATCACACCATGTCAGTGTGAACAGAAGAAGCCCATCAAATCACATCTCAGCCCAGCAGACAAAGTCTCGGTGTCACTAACATCCAAGTAGACTAAACAAGTGACGGCATCTTGAGCTCTTCCCGTGAGTTTTGCTGAGGTGTGATGCTCTCTGAGAAGTTTCCACTCTACTCTCTCCAAGGAGGCTCAATGTGTTTGTGAAATTTTTAAAAGAGCGTGAGGTAAAATGATGAACCTCATTTGTGAAACATCTTGGGTGGCTGGTGCATTGGCTAGCATTGCAGTCTCAAAGCTTGAGGGACTTGGATTTATTTGTTTGTGTTGACCCTACCTCTGCCAGAGTGTGTGAGAAACTGGGGGGTCCTAAATAAGAATGAAGGGATTGTGTCCTGTATGATTCAGTGCGGTGAAGGTGAACTTTAATAGTCATTTGGTCTTAGCGTAAAGTGCCATCACGTAAAATGATAAAAGGAGAACAAAGTAAGGGTTACTCCCAAACTGAAAAAGTAGAGAATGTCAGAGACCCAACATTTGGACTGTATAACCTTCCTCGCGTGAGATTTTTTGTGTGGTGCTGGAATACATTTTTTTCTTTTACAGATTTTTGATGCGGTAGCCTTTCTATAACTCCATAACATAACACAACAGAACCAAAGAAACAAGAACACAACAAAATACAACACAAAACAGCAGAACGGAGAGCTGTATACCGCAACAGAACACAACACAAATTGAGATAAATTAACATAACACAAAACAACAGAACAGAACGCAGGACAATGCCACACAACCTAACACCATAGAACAGAACACAACGCAAAATAACTGAGCATAATATCACGCAATACAATATGAAAAAAATAACAAAACAGAGCACAACGTAACAGAATACAGTATAATGCTACATAGCACAACACAGAATAACTGTGCATGACATGTAACACAATTCAATGTCAAATAAAATAACATAACAAAACTCCAAGCAACAGAACAGAACACAAAATAACTGAGCATAACATAACATAATGCAATACAATATAAAATAAAAACACAGAACTCAAAACAACATAACTTAACAAAACAAAAAGTAACAGAACACAGCATAACGCCACACAACATATTACAGAACAGAACACAAAATAACTGAGCATAACATAATACATAGTACAATGTAAAATAACAACACACCACAGAACAACAGAACAGAGCAAAGCACATCACAAAGTAACTGTGCGTGACATAACACAATACAATAATAAAATAACATAAAACAACTTAAAACAAGATAACTTAACAGAACACAACGTAACAGAAGAAAACACAGTGTAATGCCACATAACACAAAACAAAATAATTGTGCATGACATAACACAATACAATCTAAATCAGGGGTCCCCAACTCCGGTCCTGGAGGGCCCCAGTGGCTGCAGGTATTCATTCTAACCCTTTTCTTAATTACTAACAAGTTTTTGCTCCTAATTAACTTCTTTTGAAATAATTTTCTTGGACTTGCTCTTGAAGACTCTGACTTCTTAATTGTTTCTGTTTCTTTAATTAGCAGCCAAACAATAATGAGCTACGAAATGAGCCAAAATATGACCAGCCAAACATGACCAACACTGTTGATCATAAAATATCTGATAATAAAGAAAAAGAAAAGAGTAAAATCAACAATTTTGGAAATGTCTGCTATTGCACAATGAGAGCAACAACAAGCCATGGAATTAAAGAATGGGTTTAATTAACAACGAGACTCAGTGCCTAATTAAGCAACTAGTTGGAATGAAATTGGTTGGAGTTGGAGGCCCTGACTTAGTTGGTCTTCTGTTGGCTCCCTCACTTCACATTTCATTTCTGCTTGGGTGACATTTAAGGAAAGAAATGAAGCAATTCAGAGGAACAAATCTTAAAAAAAATAATTCAATTAAAATAGAAATTAATTAGCAGCAAAACCAGTGCGCTAATTAAGAAAAGGGTTAGAATGAAAACCTGCAGCCACTGGGGCCCTCCAGGACCGGAGTTGGGGATCCCTAATCTAAATATATAAAATTCTTTTCGCGTTTGAAACAGAAATTACGTATGACCACAGAACATGTTATAATACACTATGTGCGTATGAACGGAAACAGGAACTAATCACTTTGCTTGTGGACGGCAGTTTTTATATCATCTTTACGAATTGTTATTATTTGTGTGAGAGTTATTTTAAGTAAAAACGTGAAATTACATATGACCACAGAACATATTCTAATACACTACGTACGTGCGTATGTAGCGTGTTCTCGGGTGGGTACACCAAAAAATGTATCCATTTATGCACCTGATGGGCAAACAAAAAATGTAGTTTACCCGAAAGCACTGCAGTAGTACTCAATGTATCTTTACTTCTTAAATGTTAATGTTTTACTGTTTACTAATTTATATGCTTCTTATATGTCATTCAGATTCTCTTATTGAAATGTTTTACTGTTTAATAATTTATATTTATATGCAATGTGCTTCTTATATATTACTTCATATTCTCATATGATAACAATGTTGATAATGTTTTTTATATTGATTTCTATGTTATTGTAAATGCTCTTTATTTGTTGAAAAATAAAATTGCTAATTAACAAACTTATTTTACAAATACTGCATTTTATTTTTTCCCTTGCACTCAGTGAGTGAAGCCACTGGGTAATCAGCGGGTATAAAATAAAATAATATAACAAAACTCTTAGTAACAGAACAGACCACAACACAGCATAATGCCACACAACAAAACGACATGTACAAGAACAGAACACAAAATAAGTGAGCATAACATAATGTAAAACAATCTAAAATAAAATAATAGAACTCAAAACAACATAACTTAACAAAACCAACAAGTAACAGAACACAACATAATGCCACACAACATAATATTACAGAACAGAACACAAAATAACTGAGCATAACATAACATAACATAAAACAGTACAATATAAAATAAAATAACAGAACTCAAAACAACAGAACCTAACAGGACAGAACAAAGCACAACACAAAATAACTGTGCGTGACATAACGCAATACAATATAAAATAAAATAACATAAAACAACTTAAAACAAGATAGCTTAACACAACACAACGTAACAGAGGAAAACACGGTGTAATGCCACATAACGCAAAACAACATCACTGCATCACAACAATTTAAATAAAATAACAGAACTCAAAACAACATAACTTAACAAAACACAAAATAACTTTAACAAAACTTAAGATAAAACTAGGCTGACCCGCCTTTTAAGGCGACCGACTTCTAAGTTGACTACTTCTTAAGGCAATTCAATATGCAGATCAATTTGATATTTTATACAAACTCATTAATTTAGTTATATTGCACTTGAGCGGTATTACTTTAATACTCGTAGTTTCTGTTATTTTTGTGATGAAATTTAAACTTTTTTCTATATTGAGGTCGCCCTTTTGAACCCCCCTGATATTTACTACGCGGTGAGGCATTTGTACTCCATCAACATTAATTATTTCCAGAGACATCATTTTGTCTATTTTTCCAGCGCATCGCGCACAAAAGCAAGGGAACGATGGGAGCACCAGAACTCTGCTCACATCATGTCGCTTCATACCGCAAGCTGCAAGTAGTAAGTCTGTGATAAGCGGAATACCGCTACGCTTTCCACTCATGGGACGGAAGGACAATCCCAACCGCTTTTATATAGTAAGAAAGAAGAAGAAGATATCGCACAGTCTGGAGTAGAAAATCATCTTTTACCTGGAAAAATGAAACTACAAATCCCATCGTGCATTGCAAAATGGCGGGGCGTGTGTGAAACTCCGCGCCTGCGTAGCACTCACGGGACGGAAGGACAATCCCGACCGCTTTTATATAGAAGGATAACATAACAAAATGAAGTATAATTCCACAAAAAATACAACAGAGCCCAATATACACATAGTAACTGAGTATAATATAATATATTGCAATATAAAATAAAATAACATTAAACAAAGCAACACAACACAACACAACAGAATGTACCATAACCCCAAACAACAGGACACTCCAATAACTCGGCATACCATGACACAATATAAGATAAAGTAAGACAACTCAAGACAGCATAACTTAGCAAACCACAACTCCAAATCATCGAGCAGAACAGCAACACCTGCATGGAGGAGGAGGACAAACTCGATGTCGATGTCCAAGACTGCTAGACAGTTCTAGGAATTCCAGCTATCAGAGTCAAAGGTGACCTCACTTTTTCTACAAATGAAAATTGTATATCTTTTCATTTTGTTATTAGATACATTTTTTAAAATCAATTTTTTATTACGTCACATTTATCTAAACATATTTTTTTAAGGAAGAAAAGGAAATCTTGATATGTCCATGTTATGGTAAAAATGAAAAGCCATTTCATGGGGTGTGCTTCCTTTTTCACACGACTGTAGCCTGTCTGTCTATGTGGAAGGAGTCCAGAGGAGCCAGAGACAAACCTACATGGACACAGGGAGAACCGGCGAATCCTTCACAGCTATTGATCCAAGCCGGGTTCTCTTGGCGCTGTGAGTCTGCCAGTGCCAGTGTACAAATGGGTGTTTCTTAGAAGATTCATTTAAAGTGTCATGGAGCTGTGAGGCCAGTGCGCCAGAAGATTCACTTGTACACGATGCTTTAATAATTATCAAGGGCTTAACTCTAAAAAGCAGCACCATGTGTCTATTTTTTTGACAGGCTTCCAAATATCATGTTTGTTTTAATAGTACAGTCCGTGTCACCTGTCATTTCCAGCTGTTTTCAGAGAGGGTCATGATTCCTTAAAAAAAAAAAAAACCAAGAGTCAATCGGTTAGTACATCTGTGTTTAAGTGTTTAAGACACGGACAAGAGAGAGAAATCAAAGCAAACAGCCGAGGCCTCAATGAGTCAGCGGGGGCAAATCCTGCATGACTTTGCCGTCTAACATTTTTCTTCGTCTGCGATTAGTTTCCGATTGCTTTGATAAAATGAAGCACATCTTCTTGGTTATCCCAATTGAAACCACATGAGCATACATAATTGTACTTTTTTTTTTTTAATTTTTACTTAAATAGTAACAAAATGAATTTGACATGCTTAGTAACTTTGACTTCAATAAGAGCCAATGGATTTCCGTGCTGACCATTCGCCACCCCATCAATCTAAGAGAAGTGAACACATGAAATTTGTGTTAACTGTTTTTGGCAATTCTAAGTGACATTTGATTTCTCTAATGACAGCAGAGCTGTTTTGCCGATGATGACAGTTACATGACAGTTCTGGTGAAGGAGTACATTTAAGTTATTTATTAATGCTGTCTGATGTTTAAGATATATTTTAACATGAATCCAGAAGCGCCCACAGAGAATTATTTTTCATTTCTATTTATCCTGTCATTGTAGAAATGAAACCCAGTGGAGATCAATCCACAAATGAGTAAAGAGAAATTTGAAGTGCCTTAAATTGCATTTAGTGATGGAAAATCTAGCCTTATTTAAATTCTAGTTAGCAATGAAAATATCCAATAACACTTTAGGTACGCCTGGGAGTTGGGAAAACAGACAGAAGATGTTAAAGGAGAGCTAATGGACTGCAGTCAATAGGAGGTCCTGTGCTACATAATTACAGAACTACACCCCTGGTAATGACTTCCACGATTAGGACGGTCCTGGGTTCACGCTTTTATCAATACACCCCACCGATATATATATTGTGACCACATGGGGGTACCCCTAAGCCCCAAACTCAGACACAATAGTACTCCACAAAAATCCTGGTTGAAAATAAAGTAATTTATGATGAACGGGTCACCAAATATACATTAAAAGACCAATCAGAATGAATCCAAACAAGAGTCTCTCTCTGTCTCTCTCTCTCTCTCCCCTTCTGATCCCCCTTTGAGTTTCGCCTCCCAACTGTGACTCTCCGATGTGAGGCAACCGGCTTCTTTTCAATCCAGACCTGGGAATGTTTCTGGTGCCACACCGTGTCTTCCTGAAAGCACTTCCAGGTCATATAGAAAGTAGGACGCCCCCCCCACTAAACAGTACCCTCTACTGGCACCCATGGACCCTGACAGGGCTGTACATCCAGATTCCAACTCCCAAACACCACTGTGGGTGTTCGACTGGGCTGCCACACGAGAACCACTGCCACCTGCCGTATGGGAGATGGAACTGCACCCAACTCCCAGCTTCCACTGGTCCAAGCAACAAATTAGTCCGGTCAGCCTACCTGTCTGTCCTTCTGTTCTGGCCCCCTAGCCAGGTAAGAAACTGTCCTCTTCCTGGCCGGGATGCCTGTTCTCCTCCTACAATATACATATTGAAAATTAAAAAGATTAACGAGTTCTGACTTGGCTTTCATATACCGGCACATTTCAGTTTCTTTCGGCATGTGCCAGAGGTATAGCCAGGATTAGATTCTAGAGTGGGCCTGTGGAGAAATGGGTGTTCTAGATTTTAGTAGGATATATAAGGGCACATTTCCAAAAAAAAAATCTATTCATACCGCGGTACATTCACATAACTGAATTATTAAAAAGTTGAGCAAAAATTATCAAGACAATCAAACATCGTTCCTTTGAAGAACAGTGCATCTTTCACTATGCTGTATTTAATCCATTTGAATTGTTGATACCATTTTGCAGAGAGACATCAAGCTTTTCCCATTATCGTAGTTGTCAGAAATGATTACAAGTTATGTTGAGTAACTGATTCGTCAATGGCTGACAAATCTTTTGCTGGTTCTGTCACAGCATACTCGTCTTTTGGGGCTGCGAAAGTCAGAGTCTGCTCAGATAAAGATGTGATTGAAATGTTTGCTCATTTTCTCAGCCTCACACTATCACATATTATATGTGCCCAGGCGTTCCTCTTCATCTATGCGAAGCTCTTTGATTAACCTTGATATTTCTTTTTGTTTTGCCGTATCCGAAATAATCCCTCAAAATAAGAAACTCTTCGTGTTCGGTGAAAATGTTCCATTAAGTAACTTAAGGCTCTGTGAACTGTCTAATGACTTCTACCAATCAGATTACACATACACGGTAACACCACCCCATTTATTATTTACGTATTGAAAATTCAGTTAACCAATCATAGTTGACATGCCATTTTGAAACCAAAGGAAAGATAAAATAACAAAAAACCCAAGTAATTCCAAACTTTAACTAAAAATTATACAATGGACTGATTGGCTGGGCCTGTGGCCAATCAGGGCCCTAACCTGCATCACTGGCGTGTGCATTTTGTCTTTATATTTACCGTATATATACTCGCGTATAAGTCAGGTCTTGAAACCTGAAAAATTAATCATAAAATCAGACCCCAACTTATACGCCCGTTCAAAAATGCGACACCTGATATATGTATATATTTTTTTTTTTACACATCTTCTTGCCTCCTCCGATCACACACCAGTTTCTCAGATACATTGAATTTTGTTGCAGCAGTGCAGTTACCAATTTCTTTCATCACATCAACGGCTTTTAATTTAAAACAAGTTTCATATTGTCTTCTGATCGAACTCTCCATCATAGATAAGGGATGCTCTTACGATAAAGGTGTATGAGTGTGTGAGATATAAAAAAACACAAAACAGTGCAAACATCGCTACGGAATAGTTTGGGTATTACCGTGTGGTCATGTAGGCACAATACATAGAAACAAAAAGGCAGTGTGTTCTGAGGTTACACTCTCAGGTGGGCGTTAGCAGATCATAATCTCTTGGACCAACAGCGTGAGTTTTCCGCATTCGACTTATATGCCTGACATTATAAATTACCGGCAACTATACAGTAAAATCAAGTCCCGACTTATCCGTGGGAGAACTTAAATGCGAGTATATACGGTATTCACAATTTTTTCGCAAATTTTTAACCCACTACAAGCACAGTGGAAAATGCTTTAGCAAATTCCACCAATTCTCAGTTATATGGTAGAAAGTAGGGTGAATTGACACCTTTTATTGGCTATGTAAATACAGTAGATTACAAATGCAAGGTTTCGAGGCAGCTAAGGCCCCTTCTTCAAACGTTGCCTGTGCCAACCGAATGCAGCAGGGCCACTCATTGGGATTTCAATTCAAAAGTAGCCATGCGAGTGTGCATATAGGTGCCTGAACAGAGGGATGCTGCCAAATGGCACGCCGGGGAATTACATAGTCCTGGGCAGCATTCTCAAGGGGACAGCAACCATCCAAAGGAAACTATCCACTGTAAAGGCCTCCCAGTCAGGTAAGGAATTATACACCCTGTCGCAACATAATTATGGGGCATAGCTCGCTCTGGTCACTATAGGGCACAAGCTGTTCAGGTCTTGTTCTCCTGCAATGCCAGTTCCCACCAGGTATGTTCTCTCAATGTATTCTTGTCTCCCACTAACATACCAAGTGGTGCTTTATCTGACCCCAATAACATATGAAATTAGGCCACCATATTGAATGTGACATTTACTTTTACTCAAACAAATTCACCATACTAGTACTGGGTAGGGCCTCATTTTACTCTCAATTCTTCATGCAGTGGATTTCACAAGATGTTGGAAACTTTCCTTTGAGATTTTGGCCCATGTTGACATGATTGTATCAAGCACTTTCTGCAGCTGAACATTCAGACTGCAGATCTCCTGTTCTGCCACATCCCACACTTGAACTTTATTACAGAGGTGCCCCTAGGAGGCATCTTAGGGTCTTGGCACCAACCAACCAACTTGCAATGGTTGGTTTAGCCAGTGAAATTATGTCATTGTCAAACCCACTTATTCCTGAACAGGGATGAGGTGGGTGCTGGAGCCCATCCCAGCCCTGTTGGGTTCAGATCAGATGACTAGGAAGGCTACTGAAAAACACTGAACTCATTGTCATGTTCATGGAACCAGCTTGAGAAGACTTGTGCTCTGTGACATGGTGCATTATCATGCTGGAGGTAGCCAATTCAGGGATGAGTCAGTTGTGGTCATGAAAGGATGCACATGGTCAGCAACGATACTCAAATAGGCCGTGGCATTTAAGCGATAATTAATTTTTATTAATGGGCCTGAAGTATAAGATATTAATAATAATAAGATGCTGCAGATGTTCTATCAGACGGTTGTGGCGAGCGCCCTCATCTACGTGGTGGTGTGCTGGGGAGGCAGCATAAAGAAGAAGGATGCCTCACGACTGGAAAAACTGGTGAGGAAGGCAGGCTCTATTGTAGGCACGGAGCTGGACAGTTTGACATCCGTGGCAGAGCGACAAGCGCTGAGCAGACTCCTGTCAATCATGGAGAATCCACAGCATCCACTGAACAGGATCATCTCCAGACAGAGGAGCAGCTTCAGCGACAGACTGCTGTCACCGTCCTGCTGCACTGACAGACTGAGGAGACCCCACACTATGCGACTCTTCAATTCCATCTGGGGAACATTATACAAAGTTATTGTCTGTTTTACCTGCATTGTTATCACTCTTTAATTTAATATTGTTCTTTACCAGTATGCTGCTGCTGGAGTATGTGAATTTCCCCTTGGGATTAATAAAGTATCTATCTGAAGTGTACCAAGGAAACATTCACCACACCATAATACCACCACCGGTAGCAGCCTGGACTCTTAGTTGCATGGATTTATTCTGTTGACTCTACCATCGGTGTGTCTCAGCAGATACTGAGATTCATCAAACCAGGCTTTGTTTTTCCAGTCTTCCAATTGTCCAGTTTTGATGAGCTCACTGCAGCCCCAGCTTCCTGTTCATGGCTGACCGGAGTGGAACCCAATGTAGTCTTCTACTGTTGTATCCCATTAATTTCAGATTTCAACATTTTGTGCATTGTGAGATGCTTTTCTGCTCACCACAGAGGTACACAGTGGCTATCAGAGTCACCATAGCCCAGTGGTCTCCAACCTTTTTTTTCCTCTGAGAGCTACTTTTACAAAATGAAAATGTCCGAGAGCTCCTCATGTTTTCTAACATTTATTCTTATTTCAACCCAAACAAACTGAATAAGCTTGTTTTGCGTGAACATTTACAAAATGTTGGTGTCCACAACTCCATTTTGCATTAAAACATCACAAAAAATATTTAGTTCACTTGCAAGTGCATTTTGTATGTCTGTCTGCATTTTCTATTGTATCTCACACTATTGAGTTAAAACATGAATGCTGTCAAAACAAAACAATGCAATTCCAAATCCACAGATCTGATTTATTCATTTGTCATTTTGTTCCATGTCACTGTGTCACTTCATTCACATGTCCAGTTGCATGTGTGATGTGTTTGTTCAGTTGGTCAGATGACTCAACAAGAGAGGCAGGTGTCTGGTGGAGTGGAGCCCCCTTAGGTTCACTCTTATGGAGTCGTTTCAATGTTCGTCTGTCAGTCTTGTTCTGAACTTTGACTTCATGACATTCATGTCAGACTGACAGAGGTATGGAGACCCAAACAAAGTAGACCTCTTCAGAGCTGCTTGGTGAAGATTCTTATAGTTATCTCGCTCTACTAATCTTCAGAAATGCTGAGAATGCTTTTGAGACTGTAACTGCACATTATTTTGAAGGTTTACTAATATATAATATACCTGTATAAAATCCAATGCCTGTCTGCTTTTCATGAGAGAACTACTTAATGGATTTAGATTGTGTTTTTTTCTCTAATTTGCTTGAACATTCCGGTTGATTTTGCTACTTCTCTCATTTTCGCTTTCGAGTTTGCCTGAGGTACCGATTTATTTGCGCAAATCCGAGAAACACGCAGCAGGCCGGGGGATGGGGCTTTCCTCTCTCACTCGCCAGCTTCATGTCGTGGTCCTTAACTCCGCTTAGCTAGCGAACGAGAGAACAATTGAATTCAACTTTGTTTGAAATTTAAAATAAAGTGTTTCTTAGGTCTTGATGAGATTGAGTCCGGATATTCTCTTAAGTGTACACCACATTGAAAAGATAGATTGCAATTCAGATTGTGGATCATGATTTTGTGTTAAAAGGATCGTGATATGATTTTTTAAAAGATCGCCCAACCCTAATTTGACTAGTCACAGAACAATTCTGAGTAAACTCTATTGACAGTTGTGAGTGAAAATCCCAGGAAATCGGTACTTCTAGAAATACTCAAACCAGCCATTCCCCACCAACAATCATGCCATGGCCCAAATCACTGAGATCACATTTTCTTTTCATTCTGGTTTTTGATGTGAACATTAACTGAATCTGCTGACCTGTATCTGCACAATTTTAGCATTTCACTGCTGCCACATGATTGGCTGATTTGATAACTGCATGGATAAGCAGGTGCATATGTGTGTCTAATAATGAACTCAGTAAGTGTATTTATTCGTTATTTCAATACAGGTAGTCCCCAGGTTACAAACATCCGACCTACGACATACGAACGGGGCTGCAGCTGTGACACATGCACTTCAGTAACTGCCACTCTGTCATCTTCAGCCTGGGGATGCTTTAAACAGTGTAGTGTCCCTTGGGTGGCTCCCAGTGGCAAGCGATTTCACTGCCCACCCACCACACACGGCTGCCACTTTCAATCTCGGTGGGCGGCTGGTGATGCTGCAAGCGGTGACCCGGTTGTGGGGGGCGATTTCGCTGCCCGTGCAATGTAGTGTCCCTCGGGTGGCTCCCGGGCAGCAAGCGATTTCACTGCTCGCCCACCACACACGGCTGCCCCCTTCAGTCTTGGAGGGCGGCTGGTGATGCTGCAAGCGGTGATCCGGTTGTGGCCGAACGGGGCAGCGGGAGGTAGCATTGTAGTGTGCCTCGGATGACTGCCTGTTGAATGGCAGCAGTGGTGGGCAATTCACTACACGCCTTTGGCCACACCACATTCGTTCTCGGTGGGAGGACACTTCAGGAAGCATACTGTAGTGGAGGTGACAGTGAGGTGGGCTGGTGATGAACCTCCCCTTGCCGCCCCCATTCATTCTCAATAGCAAGCCTGCTTGTACTGTTAACAGGAAGTTGTCTCTCGTCAGTTCATGAGACATGTTGACGACGGGTGCCTTCCTGCGTAAACGGTGCTGTGCAGAAGAGCTCATCTTAACCTTTTGTCTTCACCCTTCAACAATGTCTCGGAAACACAAATCTGATGCAAGTGCTAATGATACAGTAAAGAAGAGAAAAACCATCACCATTGAAAATAAAGTAGAAATAATAAAAAGGTCAGAGAGAGGTGAAACTCCATCATTCATTGGCAGAGCACTTGGTTACAGTCGGTCAACAATAGCATTTATTAAAATAATGGGCCTGTTCCGACTTACATACAAATTCAACTTAAGTACAAACCTACAGTCCCTATCTCGTACGTAACCCGGGGACTGCCTGCACAGTGTATCTTGGCAGTAAAGAGCTCAAAAGAAGAAGAGCTGCATGGGCTGCCAGGCCATCTCTGGGCACACTCGGGCGCACCAGAACAATTTAGACCGGTCAGACAGCCCACCTCCCACGTCATTTAAATTAAGCAGCCTTATTGCTCCATCAAGTTTAACTGAGTATCAGCTCTGATTGTGACCATTTTTTTTGTGCTTAGTGAGCCACATTTGTCCCCAATTCAAATTCTCTGCAGTCGTTTTATAACACAGGAGATAATTCAATGATGAAGTCATAAATTGGAGTTCAAGATTAAATGTGATCCCTCATTTTTTTTTTCTTTTTCTTGTAGCTCATCCCTTTGGCTGATTGTTGTCTCTTTGATCTTTAGGGATGGGCGCTCATTTTGGCTTGGCCCTGCATACATTTAAGCAGTTTTCATGATGATCGGTTTTGGGCACCGAGTGGAAACAATTTGTGCACCAACTGGAAATTATGAAGTACGTCCTTAACTAATGAATGAATGAACAAATAAATAGTTAGATAAATAAATAATACTTAATGATACAGAAATGTCCTTAATCTGGTATGAGGCAGATTCAAGGAGGACAGATGGTGGAATAATTAATGATAATTAAAGGTCAGCCTTGATATACATTAAAATCATTGGGTTCAAAATCTACAAAATATGCTTAGAAGAGAGCATCAAGAGAGGTGAGCATGCAGTCAACTTATTGGAGTTTGAAACAGTGCTAATGTTTTGTTTTTTTGGATTTGGACTGAATTTTACTTTCTTTTTTTCTAAAAACAATGCAGTCTATTACAGTATATAAAGCGGAATGTGTGTTTGCAGGTTTGTCCAGCATCCAAATCCACACCATTAAACATGATCTCTTGCCAATCCACCTAAGCTTTTGTCTTTGGACTGTGGGAGAAAACTGGACCACTTGGAGAAGACTTCATGCGTGGATGACCCGGGACGTGAACTCTGGTCTCCTTCTTCTGAGGCAGCAGTGCTACCACTGTGCCACCCACGATGAAATTTTGGGTTTGGAACTGAAATTATCCATCCACCCATTATCCAACCCGCTATATCCTAACACCAATAGTCACGGGGGTCTGCTGGGGAAGATTCGATAGTCAAGAAGCAGGCTGAGGTTGAGAACCAGGAATCAGAAAGATCCTTTGTCAAAGTCCAAGGCATTACATTTAAAATCCATACGAGTGCAAGGGTTCATAAGCAGGAAATCAAAGAGTGGGTGTCATCTGTGTGATATCTGTCAAGTTCGTATACCCCAGAACTGAAGGGAATGAATGACCACATTAACAGGTGTGCCTCCGGGAATTCGGAGATAGGCTTCCATGCTCTTAAGAGTATTGGTTCTTGATGCTGAAAACATAATCATGTCTCAGTCGGATGTAAGCAAATATTCAAAACACGCAAACATGGACCTCAATTTTTACATTCTTTAAATTTCAAAACCTCATAATCCACCTTGATAAAAGGGCCGTGTGTGTGCGTGTGTGTTTATGTGTATCCATCTAGTTGCTATGTTTGTGGTATATACCATTTGGTATGGGATTTGTAAAATCAGTGCTAATGCTTGTGGTGCACCATTTGTTGGATTGAAAAATGCAATGCATTTTATTACTACATGCAATACAGAATACATTCCAATAGATGGTACATTGCAGATGTTAATTCCGATTATACTGAGGTCTGCATTGATTAGTTACATTTCAATCTGTCTTAGATGGAAAGCACAGCTAGTAGATATTTAATAGACTTGAACATTTGCTAGAACAAGCACAAACAATATATAAATATCAGTGAATGTAACTGTCACATTTAGTCTTGGTAGAAGATCTTGGCTTTTAAATGGGTTTCGAAAAATCAATGAATAAATATCTCTATATATAATCTTCATTTGGATCTTGATCTTTGTCCTCGAATGAATTAGAAGAAGAAGCACTAGATGGCAGTAGAGAGAAAGCTAAAACATAGGCATTGCATTGAGAATCTCCTCCAGGCTTATACTACTGAAGACTGTAGTACGCCAGTCACACCTCAAAACACAGACATTCAAACTAAACAAATTGTTGTGCTTTAAATTAACTAAAGAGATCTTCATTTAGATCCTGATCTTTGTTTGTCTGCGAATTCCACACATGCCTAGACCACCTTCCAGTGTAGTACGTTGTTGTTAATCACGGATGTCAACAATGTGCCGGAATAACGAAAGGGGTGGTGGACAGTGTTACGCTGGTTAGCTCCTGAGGCCTGGTTAGAGAATGAGATTGCCGAAGATAAAAGGTACGTGCCTATGTAACATATGAATGAAATAAAGACAGTGGGGAAAATGAATAACAACGTAACAGCACGTTCCGGAAATTATTATTGTTACGTTGTAGCCGGCGAGTGCTGCGCGTCTCACAGTTGTACGGTGCCTTGCTCACATGTCAGTGACGTGATCCCTATTTATGCTTTAAAGAGCCTGGATACCTATGTGTCCCCCTTTTATAACCATTGCTCCGTGTATATTGCTTTACTCTTTGGATTGCCACAAAGCAACCTGCGAGATTGGAGAAAGGTTGAGAAAAGATTGTGAGAGGAAACGATAGCGTCGTGAAAACGAGACGGACTGTGAATGGACAGAAGCAGAAATGCTCCTACACCACCACATAATTACGATTCGGACAGTGATTCCAAGTAGGCCGTTCCTATCGAATCAATGTCCAAGGGTATTCTTTTGTAATTTTCTTTCCCTTATAAAAAATCATAATGCTGTGCGACGAAGGGCCCAGTTCACGACTGGCAGCCACGTTTAAACAGGGAGCCCTTCACAGACAACTTTAACACACGCAATGTAGTTGGGCGCACATGGCTAGTGTAATATATAAAGCTCTTTGGTATAGCTTAACTGTAAAAGGTCAATCAGTCAGTCAGTGTCCAACCTGCCATATATTCTAACGCAGGGTCACGGGGGTCTGCTGGAGCCAATCCCAGCCCAACACAGGGCACACACACACACACCAAGCACACACTAGGGACAATTTAGGATCGCCAGTGCACCTAACCTGCATGTCTTTGGACTGTGGGAGGAAACCAGAGCACTGTGAAAGGTGCTATATAAAATATATTTATCTTTTTAACCAATGGTATACTCTAAATCATGTTACTTGGGTACACCTGTGGCTCTTGGTTTTCATTCTAAATGACTTCCAATTTAGAGGGCAAGGCATGATATTTTCTGGATGGCTTTGAGCACTGATTCATTATTATGTCAGACCCAAAATAACCGACAAGCTTCATTTGTCTCAGAAAAATATACAGTGTGTTTGTGCTTTCCAATGGAAACTGTACTTCATTCATAGCACCGAAGCTAAATCAAGCCGACCTGCTGTCACTCAAATACATCCAAAAATAACAGTCACCTTCCAACTGTAAAAGTAATTTTAACTTCTGTAAAAGTAACTCTTAGAAGAGTTCACAATCCTGTCACCAAAGAATTCACGTCTTTTGAGTTCCTTGCTCATCTCTGTCACGTATTAGGTATCTATCTATCTGTCTAGGCCGGGATGCCTTCATAATGGAAGGACTGGGGGAGAGAGCGTGCATACGGCCTTATTTTCCCCGGATTGCTAGATGGCAGCCCCCTTGGGTTGCAGCTCTTCCTCACATTCCCACAGGGCATACTGGGAGCTGGAGTTTGGTGGCCCAGCAGGGCCGGATTAAAGTGGGTGCTATTGATGCTGCAGCATTAGGCCCATTCCTGAAATAGGCCCAGATGAAAACAGACGAGAATTTTCCGGAAGCTGAGCAGTTTTCCTTTGCTATATTAACCTCAGAGTAATCTTAGAATGAAATTTGGAGTCCGGCTTTTAGACGCCTAGACACAGCGTTACTTATTACAGTTACTATTGTTCTTTACGCTGTGATGTAACTATAATGTCATTGTGTTTATTGTTAACCGAAGATTTCAAGTTAATGCTATCAATTTTACGTTAAACAGTTTACTTAGTAATTTAGCTGCATTTTTTGCAATATCTTGGAGATTCTTGCCACTTTATTATTGTTCGGTAAGTGTCACGTAGTCAATTTTTTACCTTGAAAGTTAGTTGTATGGTAAAAATTGATGGCTATTTAAATTGTTATCTGTAAAGGTAAAACTCAAATCCGGCCCGCGGGCCCGGCATGGATATTTAGAATTTTTAAAATCCTCGACAGGATTCTGGTCTTTTATGAAATTTAAATCGTGGACAAATTTTTACCCTCAAGAGCTTGAACTGAGTCACTTAGACCCAATGTCTCTGCAAATTCACTTTTTCTTACTCTGTTTCTTAAGAGAATTGTGAAATTTTGTGTACTTCATTGTTAGGTTTTCTGCTTTAAGTGCACTTTTCAGACAATTGCTATTGAATGTTGATGTTACATAGTTTGATGTTAATCTCGAGTTGTTACGATACTACGTCGTTATTATTATTCATGTTCAATAAAGGCTGGCTGGTTGCGTCGCAAGCAATTAAGGCTCCTTGGTCGGTCGGAGTGCGCATGTACGGTGAGTGTCGAATGCACCAATGCCGAGAATAAATAGGCCTTTTTTGTGCTGTAGCATCAGGCCCAATTTCGTCTTAATCCGGCCCTGTGGCTCAGCACTGTTGGGTTCAGCCCTAATTCATTGGGCTTCTGCCTCACCTGGAAATGCTTCCAGACCATGGTAACAGACGACCAGAAGTACAACATAAAAGAAGCACATTGCCTTTATTCAGGTAGCCCGAGTCAGGAAGAGGTGGACAAAGATTGCAGAAGGAGCAAGGAAGCAGGGAAAGAGGAAGAGAAGATAAAGTGTTGCAGAGTATTTGCTGTGAATTACTTCTGTAACTGTGCCTTGATGCTGTGGGAAATGCTTGCTATAAGAATTTCCCACAAATAAAATCCTCATTTATTTTATACACTTGTGTCCGAGCCTTTGTGTTGGGTGTTTGGGGAGCAGGACGTATCGACTTGCGCTTTGTCCCAGCCTCGTATTCTCTGCCCTTGTGGCGTTCCTTTTCTGGTTCAGCACAACACTCCTCCTTTCTTATACTGCTGCATCATGGAATTTGGATATTGATATGTGACAGTCCAGGTCATCTCCATACTCCCTTGTTGCTCCCAGGACCTTCTTCCGTTTGAAACCGTCGATAGTTGTATACCGAGATAAGCCGGGCAAATGAGGACACACACACATTCAGCGAGGGGTTGGTGCAACAAGTGAGAATCCAGACAAATAAATGTGTTCAGTAGTGCAGTGCTCCAATCATTGAATAGTCAATGTATAAAGTATTCAGAAAATGAAATGAATGTGGAGGTTAAAATGCAATAAATAATTCCTTAAAAATTGAGGTTTAAAAATCACGGCAGGAAACTGTTCTTTTTAAAAATGCACAAGCCCTAGCACCTCTTTCTAAACGTCGCCCTGGTTTACCGTCTTTTGATCCAGGAGTGCGAGGAGACGGCCTACCGAGAGGCACAGCCGACCTTTAAAATCCAGGCTTAGCTCCCTGCTGCCGTTTGAGGCCCCCAGTAAGGCGCCTTGCTGATCCTCACTTCTCCAACTCCCGCTGCCACTCCTCGGCCATATGCAGGAGTCCACTTGAGCAACAGGTCACTGCATTTATCTGAAAACACTCAGCCGGAGTGACCCTCTGGCTGCCTGCCTCCGCTCTACCGCACGCTTGCTTTTCATGATCCTGCCATCTCCGTCATTCTTGCCTTCCTTCTTTCCATCCCCTTAAACCATAATCATTTATCTCCCTCTCCCTGCCATGCTGGCTCTTCTTTATATGGCCTAATCAGGTGCCAATGAGACCCTCCGCCCTCTCCAAGGTGTGAATGAGGCACCTGTCTCATCCACTTACATTTGCACGTGAGCGTGCGATTAGCCAAGCACCTCAATCAACTGGAAAGCGGCATCATCATGCACTCACGTGCACCTGTTCTGAGCCTGCATACTCTTAGGACGCAATTATTTATTTACATACCTGTTCTACGCCACGGACCACTTATCACATGATGGTGGTGTGCTTCATTAAAACAAAAAAAAAAGCAAAAAGTAATCATTTACACTGAGCTGGAGAAGGTCTTCTTTCATCCAGAATGTAATATCAGGGTGACATGGAGAAATTCTACTTGTAGAGGATACGCTGTGGAGCGGGTTTGATATCTACAGCTGTGTGTCATTGGCATAGCACTGGCAAGAGAAGCCACAGGACTGGAGAGTTGTGTGCTTCACTAAAACAAGACAAAATTTTAAAATAATAAAAAATAATTGGATTGATAGACAAAGATTAACTGGGGATTAAACTTTGCCACATTTTAGTCCTGAAAGAAACAGACCTGGAATCCATAGTTGTCTACTATTTCCTAATAATATAATTAGCAGCCAGCAGTACATTCCTGTTCAGTGCTGTACAAATATTGGTCTCCATTGCATTCTGGGCCAAGTGAAAACAAGAAGTGGGAGTCCGTGCACGGTCGGAGGTAATGTGGTAGAAAACTTTACAGAAACTTAATCCTGTAATATGGTATAACTGTCAGACTCCATCATAAAAATCAATTGGCTTAACTTCTTGGCTGTGTGCACATTTCACATTTCTGCTTATTCCAATTTGTGATAAATAGAACCGTTTGAATGTAGAAGTTACAATAATAGTGTTAAGATAATTAAATAAAGAGTATGTCTTAAAAATAATACCTTTTGGCCCAATTCACCTCCCAGTGTAAGCATGTCTTGGATTTTCCTTGGCGTGATTATTTCTGACAAGCGGATAAACACAGAATCTACCGATCTTAAGTCTCCAACAAGATTTTAACTAAATCTGTGGTCTGCATTCTCCAATGTTCTGCTGAGATCCAAGAGCCTGACAAGTGATACCCCAGTAATGTGGGAGACATGTTTGCTTCCTGCTCTGTCTGCTGTTTTTTGTTTCTAAACATTTCCAGACTTTTTTTTGATTGATCTAAACTTTATTAATTAGGAAAAAATCTCATGGTGAGTTCGACTAAAGGAGACGGTCCAGGCTTGTTTTGTTTCTTCATTGTTGGACTCATTCAAACACAGCATCTACTGTCCATCTGTTATATAGAGCCTCTCATGTCTATCTATCTATCTATCTATCTATCTATCTATCTATCTATCTATCTATCTATCTATCTATCTATCTATTATATAGCGCATCTCATGTCTGTCTGTCTGTCTATCTATCTATCTATCTATCTATCTATCTATCTATCTATCTATCTATCTATCTATCTGTTATATAGTGCCTCTCATGTCTATCTATCTATCTATCTATCTATCTATCTATCTATCTGTTATATAGTGCCTCTCATGTCTATCTATCTATCTATCTATCTATCTATCTATCTATCTGTTATATAGTGCCTTTCATATCTATCTATCTATCTATCTATCTATCTATCTATCTATCTATCTATCTATCTATCTATCTATCTATCTGTTATATAGTGCCTTTCATGTCTATCTATCTGTCTATCTATCTATCTATCTATCTATCTATCTATCTATCTATCTATCTATCTATCTGTTATATAGTGCCTTTCATATCTATCTATCTATCTATCTATCTATCTATCTATCTATCTATCTATCTATCTATCTATCTATCTTACCCTGTGCTATGAGTATGGATTCCAATGCCTCAGTGCAATGACGGGTCCACTGGGCTTCAAAAATGGTGCTGTCCTTTGGATGAGATGTAAAACCGAGGCCCTGACACTCTGTGATCATAAACGATTCCTGGTCATCTTTCGTAAAGAGTAGGGTGTTTTTCAGTGTCCTGGCTAAGTTGCCCTCCATGGCCTGGTCATTCTGGCCCACTAATCATCATCTGTATCTAATTGTCTCCCTCTCTCTGACCACTTCACCACCTAACAGCTAATGCGTGGTGAGTGTACGGGCACACAAATGGCTGCCATCACATCATCCTGGTGGATGCTGCACATTAGTTGTGGTTGAAGTGGCTCTTCACACACTGAAACACTTTGAGTAGTGAGAAAGCGCTATATAAATGTAAAGAATTATTATTATTATGGAGGACCAGCGAAAAGTGTAAATATTGCATCCCATCTTGCTTTGTCCACAACTTACATTTACATTTCTTTCCTTAGCATATTCTTTTATTCAAAGTGACTTAAGAGGTCAACATAATTGAGTGTTATGGAACAAGTGTGACAAGACAAGGGTTCAAAGTTGACCATCACGAGTGAAGAGCTCAGATCAAAATGCCAGTGAGTTACTCTTCCTTTTTTTTACAAGTAACCTAACAAAGCCATCAGTAGTTGAACAGAAATTCACCAAACCATGACATGCTTCTTAAATAGACGGACAGATTCAGAATTGTCAAGGGGAGCTGGGAAGCTTGTTCCACCAGCCATGTGCTACACATGTAAAGAAACTGAGATTTGGTGCTACCCAGAGATGGCATCCCAGACACTGTTCAACAGTAGACCCGAGTGGTCAAGAAGAAGCCAAGGATCTCACAATTGTCTCCATAATCATAGGTGCTAACCCATTGATTACTCTATAGGAATGGAACTTAATATACAGCATGCCACTACAGGAAGCCAATGTAATCATCAGAAAAGAGAAGTGACATGTGCCCACCTTAGCTTGTTGAACCCTGGATGTATCACTGCATTTTGAATCATCTGCTGCAGCTTGGTAACACATGCCAGTAGTCCTGCCAGTAGAGATTTGCAGAAGTCCAGACGTAATGCAATCAAAGCCTGGACCAGGAGTTGTGTGGCATATTGTCTTATCTTGCAGATATTGTACAGAGTGAATCTGCAAGACCAACTGTAGCAGCTAGGTCAGTGAAGGACAGTTAGTCATTGATCACCACCTCAAAGTTGTGTACAGACTTGACGGGTGTTAGCGATAATGAGCCAAGCTGAACAGACAGATAAGCTTTGATAGTAAGATGGTCCATCTTTACCAGGCTGAGCTGGAGAAGATGTTCTTTCACCTAGGTTGCAGTATCAGTGTGACCCTGTAGGGCTTCTAGGTGGTACCTTGTGGTCCACTGGAGGGAACAACATGTATGGCTATGAATCATTGGCATAGCATTGACAAGAGAAACCATGGGACTGGGTGATGGGGCCTAGTGAGATTGTGTATAGAGAGAAGAGAAAAGAGGAGATGACCCACCACTGATCACTGGGGCTCCCTGTGCTTGCCTGGTATTACCCTTGACATCTCCTTTCACCAAGATACACAATAGGCTGTTCCCAACTGGTACGGATAAAACCACCAGAGGATAGACCCAGTGATGCTATGGTCAGAGAAGGTGGGAAGGAGGATCTGGTAGATGGCCATGTCGATGGCAGAAGAGAGATCTAGCAGATCAAGGCAGATGACATGTTAGATCTGGTGGGTGGCTGTGTTGACAGCTTCAGCAGCGCTATTGCAATTACAAAGGTTTCTCTAATAACTAATTAGCATACAAAATATAAGTTTGGCATTTTTCAAGTCAAATGTATTTCTTTACACACATGGCGTATGTGGTATTTACCATGGAAAATTGTGTTCTAAAGTTAAGCATTTTCTGTACATTTTTAAAAATATCTTAGCAATGGAGGCAATGGGGCACAAAGCACCACCTGAAAACATCCTCCTTGAGTTTCAATAGAAGAAAATGAGCCTTCTGTGTTTGCAGCTTATGTTTGTGACAACAAACAGCATCGTGAAACGTCACTGATTTCGAGGTTTGAGTGACATTTCTGCTTGCATAGGAAACTGAATTGGATGAAACACCTGCTACTTATGCTCAGCCCATCTCCCCCACTGGCGGTCCTGGCAGCAGCGTAGCAATTTGAACTGTGCGCCCAGAGCAACTGTTTTTGGGGCAGCAAAACTCATTGACTGGTTTGCATTGCTTCACAAGGGTCTCCAATCCCCCAAACCCCATGATCGCTGATTGTGTGTCATTTCTTTACAGTGCTCGGTGTTCTGCATGGAACTCCAACCTCCAGATCATCAACCGAGTGTCTAAGCTTCCCCGGGAGATGCATTTACGACATTATTGAGATTTATAAAGGTAAATTTCTCAATTTATATTTACATTTTATGCACAGAGTTAAAAGCATATTGTTTTGAGTTCAATTTGTTCACCTGCCTTCCTGTTTGCCGTTCAAACATTAGAAATGTAACATCTTCATCTTGAAATGTGACATTAATTTTGTAGGAGGTGCGAGCAGAATTCAAACATTTACCAGGGGTATGGGGGGCATAGAGAAGATGGGCTTTAAAATGAGTTCAGCAAGAATGCAGGGGCAGAGTTGGAAACTTGTAAAAAGTAAATTTTGCACAAAAGTTAGGAAGTTTTCCTTTTTTTTTCTTGTAATGTAAATATCCATCCATCCATTATCCAACCCGCGATATCCTAACTACAGGGTCACGGGGGTCTGCTGGAGCTAATCTCAGCCAACACTGGGCACAAGGAAGGAAACAATCCCCAGGCAGGGCGCCAGTCCACTGCAGGGCTAATATAAATGGAGGAATTGTTGGTTCCGTAACTTGCTGGGGGTTACACTGTGAGTCAGTGGCGTGGATTGAACAGACAGGTCTGTGCCCTGAGTAGTAGGCTGTGGTGCCTACTGGTGGTCTTCTACAGAGAAGATCAGAGTAACAGATGCAGGTCAAGTCAGGTTGGGGAGGAGGCACTGGTACAGCGCGTTGCTACACCCACCACACAACGAAATAGCTTGGGATCCTGGTTGGCAACCCACCCAGGCAGACATTAATATTTTTCACATTTGGATCATTTGAAGGTTCAGTGACTTTCTGAGAATTACTCGGTGAGTCTGTAGTGCTGCTTGAACACGCAGCCTTGTACCCTCACCAGTAAGCCACGCTATCTACCTAAATAAGCCAACAACTGTGCCAAGTTTTCCTCAGTGAATTAATGGTGGCCATTCTTTAAGATGGGATGGTCATTGTAATCTTTGGCACTGCACATCTGAAGCCTAAATAAAGTCCTAAGTAATTAATTACACAGCCATTAGATATGCTAAATGCCTGTCATACCTTCGGCATATCACATACCCTACTTAATTACGATAAAATCCTCTATTTATACAACTGCTTGCTTTGGCTCATTTAATGATAGATTTGATATTTGGTCCATTGAAAACAAATGTCCGGCTCCGCTGCATGAAACGGTGCAAATTGCCAAATTCAGGATTTAAAACCTCTAGAAGTGAAGCCTTTCTTCTGCTTCAGACAAATACAAAAAATAAATAAAAATAGATTGCTCAGATGGAAACCATATGGAAACAATATTAGTTGTTTTGGTTTATTTCATTTCATTATTTCAAAAAATTTGGTCTAATAAAAAATTTGTCATGAATAGTCCTCATGACAGAAGGATGAAAGAAAGAAAACAGAAAAATTTCATTCAACTGATCATTACAAGGCTAATTCCGAGAGTCACCTGTGAGACAACAGGGTGAGAAATATCCATCCATCCATCCTCTTCCGCTTAACCGAGGTCGGGTCGCAGGGGGCAGCAGAGATGCCCAGACTTCCCTCTCCTCGGCCACTTCTTCTAGCTTTTTCGGGGGAATCCCGAGGCGTTCCCAGGCCAGCCGGGAGACATAGTCCCTCCAGCGTGTCTTGGGTCTTCCCCGGGGCATCCTCCCGGTTGGACGTGCCCAGAGCACCTCACCAGGGAGGCGTCCAGGAGGCATCCTGCTCAGATGCCCGAGCCACCTCATCTGACTCCTCTCGATGCAGAGGACTAGCGGCTCTACTCTGAGCTTCTCACCCTGTCTTTAAGGGAAAGCCCAGACACCCTGTGGAGGAAACCCATTTCAGCCGCTTGTATTCGCGATCTTGTTCTTTCGGTCACAACCCATAGCTCATGACCATAGGTGAGAGTAGGAGCGTAGATCGACTGGTAAATTGAGAGCCTTGCCTTACAGCTCAGCTCCTTTTTCACCACGACAGACCGATGTAGAGCCCGCATCACTGTGGACGACGCACCGATCCGCCTGTCGATCATACACTGCATTCTTCCCTCACTCGTGAACAAGACTCCAAGATACTTGAACTCCTCCACTTGGGGCAGGATCTCGCTCCCAGGTTGAGAAATAGTTACAAGGAATTTATTTGAACTATTCTGTCGTATATTTTTTGGCCTGGGTGTCATGTACAGTTCTATCCATATCATTTGGGACAAAGACACATTTCTTTTTCATGTATCCCTCTGCTCCACAGTTTAAAATTTTACAAATCAATTCCAACGTGATTAATGCGCCCATTATAGACTTTCATTTAAGGGGATTCGCAGGCATTTCGTCACACAGCATTTCTTCTACATGGTCCCCATATTTCATTGCTCCATAATGTTAGGGACACAGCAATGGCATGTCTATTAAAGCCTTCATATTTAAGACTTTGTCATGTATCCCTCACATGCAATGACTGCTTGAAGTCTGCCATTCACAGACACTACCAGGTGCTGAGGATCTTCTCTGGTGATGCTCTGCCAAGCCTCTAATGCAGCCATCTTCAGCTCCTTCTTGTTTCGGGAGCTTGTCCCCTCAAGTTTTCTCTTTGGCATATGGAAGGTCTGCTTGATTGGATTGAAATTGGGTTACTGGCTTTTCCATTTTTTAGCTTTAAAAAACTTGGCGGTATCTTTCGCTTATTATCTTGTTGTAGGATGAAGCGCCATCTACTGGGTTTGGGGGCCTTTACTGGACCTTGAGCAGATCAGATGTGCCTACACACCTCAGAATTCATTGTGCCACTGCAGTCAGCAGTTCCATCATCAATGAAGATAAGTGTGCCAAGACTTTTGGCAGCCATACTTGCTAAGCCATAATACACCCCAACACCGTCATGTTTAACAGGTGAGGTGGTCTGCTTTGGATCTCTCTTGCCATCACTCTGATCTTTCCTCAAGACCTTTAACCAAAATTTTGCAGGCTCTTTTAAGTCCTTTTTCTGAAACAGTAACCTGGCCATTTCATTTTGGGGCCTATCTAGTGGTTTGCATCTTTCAGTGTGGCCTCTGTATTTCTGTTCATGGAGCTGTCTACTGACAGTCATCTCTGACACCTCTGCCTCCTGAAGTCTGTTTCTGATCTGTTGGATGGGCGTTTGGGACTTTTTCTTTACCAAAGTGAGTCTTCTTCTGCTATCAGCAGTGGTGGTCTTCCTTGGTCAACCAGTCGCTTTGTGAGTACTGAACTCACCAGTTTGTTCTTTCTTCATGATATTCCAGACAGTTGATTTAATTGATTTTAAATGTCTCAAATGGTTTTATTCTTGTTTGTCAGCTTCATAATGGCTTACGAGGTGAGACACAAAAATAACCAGACTGGGCTTGGGACTTTCATAGAAAACCATCTGGAGGTCAGCCAGATGTGAATCATAGAACTACTGTATATCCCCTCTTACATGCCCTCTCAAATCACCGAGCGGCTAGGTATATCCTGTGAATAGCCCAGTCAGGATTTGCATAACAATCGCTACACGAGTTGTCGCAACAATGTCGGGTGAAAAAAATTGAACAGTGAATCGACATCAAATTTCTCACAAGTTTTCTCTTTTTTCCGTAAAGCAGTTTTTGACTGACAAAAACCTTCCTGTCCTCGATCATCCTCCCTATTCTCCCGATTTAGCTCCCCGTGATTTTTACTTGTTCCGTGAAAATCAAAAGTGACCTGAAGGGAACGCATTTTTCTTCCATGGATGAAGTGAAGACAGAAACGGCAAGCCTGTTGAAGAGCCTCAAACAAGAGGACTTCCAGCACTGTCTCAGTCAATGGAGGATACATATGGAGCGGTGTAGAGATCGGGAGAGGGAGTATAGAGAAGGTGACAATGTTTAGAATGTTGAAAGGCCGGGGTTATACTTCACGTGACGCGACGCATGCTGCAGCGGACGCTCTGGCTACACAAGTGTTGTACTAACTTGCGCGCGTACTTTACGTAAAATCTGGAGGAATTTACCAGGTGGCAATGCGAGATATTATCACAGTGAGAACATGCTCGGCTTCTCTGTGTTGTAAATTGCTTAGAACACCCACTAAATTGCGATGACACCTAACCGCAATATCTCTGAAAAGGATGTTTATTGATTAAATCCATCAATCCAGGGATGTGTCCATTCCAGCAAGCATTGGACACGAGTGAGAAACAAACCCTGGACGGGGCATCAGCTCATCGCAAGGTGAATACAAGCACTCACACATACACTGGCGTCATTTTAGCGGCACCAAATCCCCAAATCTGCATATCTTTGTAAAGAAACTGGAGCACAGTGTGGAGTCCAAGCAGGGAATACCAGTGACATGACTCCGCTCCACCACCGTGTCACCCCCATGTGTGTAATTATTAACAGTATTCATTATTTAAACGAAATTAACGATTTATCTGTAAAACGTAACATATACACTTCAATGCATTTCATCATGAAAGTGATATCAAGTATAAATCTAAGGATTCTAAATGTGCAGAGAGTTGGAATGTCATACATTTAATGTGTTCTGTGTGGTGATCTATTGCATTAAAAACTGGGATGACGTTTACGATGGTCTGCCTTAATGATAAAGTAAACTACGAGGTTAAAGCGGACATTTCAAGATTAAAGCCGAAATTTCCACTTTAATCACAAAATACACGTTTTCACCGTGTCCTTAATTTTTTTTCTCAGTGGCTCAAATACAGCGCTGTACATTATGTTGCTGTTGTGACGTTGCAAAAAAAAAAAAGATGGTATGTGAGACTTTTAAAATGTATCGTGTCATTACGATCGGGAATATGCGACGCTTGAATATTAAAGCACCAATAATGCATGAAGTCTGTGATGTGCTCTTTAATCAGTCAAAGTCAAAGTGAACTTTATTGTCATCTCAACCATATACAAGTATACAGATAGCCGAAATTGCGAAGCTCAGGGTCCACAGTGTAACAACATGATGTGCAAATAATAAATTAAAAATAGAATTAAAGTTTAAAAATTAAAACACAAACAAGACAAGACATTGTGCAAAGATAGGACAAAGAAATAGCAGCAATATTGATGTGTAAGATATGTAATATAATAAATAAAAAAATAATAGATATAGATAATACAGAAATTATAAGTGTATGATAATAGTTGTTTAAGTCGTGTGTCAACAATGACAGGTCAGAATGTTTCACAGCAGAAGGATATCAAGAGTGTCGAAATACTTAAAGGTCAGTATGAGATTTTCATTTCTTTTCTACATGCACACTCGTCTTTGCAGGACAGTGGTTTTCATGTATAAAAGTTCTGTTTTTAAAGGTGGTTGAGGCCGTGTGGAAGATTCCAGGGGGCAGCTTGGTGTTAAGGAGTCTAACAGCTTGAGGGTAAAAACTATCCTGCAGCCTGGCAGATCTGGCTCTGATGCTGCAGTATCTTCTCTTGGATGGCAGAAGTGTGAAAAGTCCATGTGAGGGGTGTAAGGGGGTCCTGCACAATGCTGCGTTTGTAAAATATGTCCTGTAGTGAAGGGAGAGGCACCCCAATAATGTTCTCTGCTGTAATCAGGTTTGAATTGTTCAGGTTGTAATTTTAAACTCTGGAGCAGAGAAAAAAGGGAAATCAAGGAAAAACGAGTGTTTGTCCCAAACATCGTGTACTTATCAGACAGCCCTGTTGTCAGCATCACTCCTAGCCCATTAACAGATGTGTCTGGTGGACTCCACAGATGGGATAAACTGGAGAAGGACAAATTGATTGTAACAGCCGACACCACATGACTGGCTCGTGGATTTCTCCTGCCTAACTGGAAGGATCCTAACCCACCATTTTTAAGTCAGCAGGTAACAGACATTCAACACTACAGTACTTGAAATCGGAAAAAAATCAAATTCTCACTTAGAGGATCCATCCATAAGTTTAAAATATGTCCAGACTTAATGAAAAAAAAATTAGAATAAGAATTTGTTTATTGGGTGGTGTGATAGATTTTTGTATCTCCTCTTGGCTCTCCCCTTTTTGTTTCGGGTTGGGGTTGAATTCTTGTTTTGTTAGATTTTTTTGCTTTCTTTGTTTTTTAAATTCCCTGGTCTGTTTTTTTTTTCTAGATTGATTTTGTACTTATTTGAAGTATAAGTTTATCTGCTCGATTGTATATTATGTTACTTTCTTGAAATAACAAAAAAAAACATGGAAATGCAGAAGGCACATCATTTTCTTAAACTGAAATATTTGCCACTTCATATTTAGTACGTTTTAAGAGCTTTTTTTTCCGCACAATACCCTTAAGCTGTATAATAAAACACAAGAGCAGGCTAGGTATTTTTAAAATGTATAAAATAGGCTTCACTTCAAAACATAATTTCACTAGCCAAATTAATAAACACCATGATTTTGTTGAAACACCGAGGACTTGAAAAACATGGAACTTTACGTCCTTTAAGTGGGTTTGAGAAAGACTGACTTAACACAGACACATCATGGCGTGACATACACTTACAGTTACAGTCATAAGAAAGAGAAAATTCAATTTTCATTCACCTTCTTACTTGTTTTTACTTGACACTGAAACATCTGGAACTGGAGCTAAGCTAAATATGAGCACCATGATTTTTTTGGAAATATTCCTATGACTATACATACAGTGTACATTAATGTCTCCTCTTATATTTAATTGGATGGCCGCCTGGTCAAACCCGCTTGAGAGTTTCTGTTTCATATTTCATACTTGGATTGCATGATGGACAGCAGCAAGTCAGCCTGTTCTTCTCTTTCCTCTCTCATTACCTGTAGAATGAATTGTTCTTTGTTTATAGGGTCATTGTTGTCACGTGTACAGAGTAAGTAAAACTCTCACTTACAGGCTGTAGTTCTGGAAAACTCCAGGAGGGCAGCTACAACCACCACATCTGCCACCACCAGTCATAGCGCACTTATAGTCTCTATGATCCTGCGTTCTGACCATTCCAGCATTTGTTTGAACAGCAGCTAAACCTCCTTACTGGGTCTGCATGCTAAATAGAAGGAGTCGCAGTCACATGATTGGCTGCTAAGAGAAACAGACAATTTGCATTGTTCACTGTATAATGTAACATCTGCACTTCTGACATGAAAAGTAGCGCCGGACAGGTGCACAGAGCGCAGTGGAATTCTTACATATCTGACCAACCCTTAACATGCTGCACCTTGATCACACCTTGAGGGTATCAAAATGCATAGCTGAACTTTAATTGATAAGAAGATAGGAAAGACACAATGTGGTAAATGGATATGAAAGGTGCTATATAATACTGATAGAGATAAAAGAAACTAATTGATGCACTACTATATAATGGATTGATTTTTAGAGAAAAATGGACAACTTAATAATATAGATAGATAGATAGAAAAGGCACTATATGATAGATAGACAGATAGATAGATATGAAAGGCACTATATGATAGATAGATAGATATAGATAGATAGATAGATAGATATGAAAGGCACTATGAAAGGCACTATATGATAGATAGATAGATAGATAGATATGAAAGGCACTATATGATAGATAGATAGATAGATAGATAGATATGAAAGGCACTATATGATAGATAGATATGAAAGGCACTATATGATAGATAGATAGATAGATAGATAGATAGATAGATAGATAGATAGATAGATATGAAAGGCACTATATGATAGATAGATAGATAGATAGATAGATAGATAGATAGATAGATATGAAAGGCACTATATGATAGATAGATAGATAGATAGATAGATAGATAGATAGATAGATAGATAGTGTGGACTGCCAAGGGGTGTACCACTCTCCAACACAGACATGCTTAGACAAAAGTTCAACATAGCACACGTTTTATTCTTCAGTGGGGAAGCGTTTTCTGTTGCCCCCCCCTTCAGAGCACATTACAGTACAGTACACAAGCACCAAATAATGTGACACACACTCCTTTCTCTCTCTTCTTCGCCTCTACTCCTCCTTGCAACTTTTGTCCTCCACCTCCTGAGTCTGGCTTCCGGACTGATTGTGAAGCGGCTCCTTTTATAGTGCACCCGGGAAGTGCTCCAGGTGTTTCTTGACCTTCTTCCGGCGGCACTTCTGGGTGTGGCGGAAGTGGTGCCCCAAAGAATTCAGCTGTAGATGCAGCACCCTCTGGTGACACCCGCGGAACCATACAGGGCTGGTCCAAACTACAGCTCCCAGCATGCCCTGCAGGGATCCATGGTGCAGTACTAGCTACCCAGGGGGGCTGCCCTCTAGCATCTCAGGGAGAATATTGTCCCAAAGATGTTCTCTCCCTCGGGCCTTCCACCCAGCCGGCATTCTGGCCGGGTAATGGTCTGGCCATCCGTCACAACAGATAGATAGATAGTATTTGGTGTAGCTGGCAGGGTTACTCAGATAGATAGGTAGATAGATGATTTAATGTTTAAATGAAGGTCAGATCTTGACATGTCCGCATATGTTAAAATAGAAAAATATTTCATGGGGTGTATTTACTTTTTCACATGACTCTAGATAGACAGATGGACATGAAAGGCACTATATGATAGATAGATAGATAGATAGATAGATAGATAGATAGATAGATAGATAGATAGATGGGAAAGGCACTCTGTATTCCCCCTGTCCCTTTTGGTGGGTGGCCAGCTCATTTCCCTCCTCACTGCACTCTTGTCTCTTTCTGCCTTTAATGATTCTGCCCCAGCCTAACGCTCTTCTTGGGTACGTAGCACATATAGGCTCCTTCATTCCCACATTGGCATATATTTCTCCATCTTCTCTACTTGCATGAAGGTCTGCTATGGAACTTCTACC
Organism: Polypterus senegalus; assembly: GCF_016835505.1. Classification (NCBI taxonomy): domain Eukaryota; kingdom Metazoa; phylum Chordata; class Cladistia; order Polypteriformes; family Polypteridae; genus Polypterus; species Polypterus senegalus. Next base: position 183,037,929 of record NC_053160.1, read on the forward strand.
CCTTTACGCTGGCAGCCTCTTATGAGCTGGACAATCCTTTATGACTGCCTGGCAGGCTGACCTGCAGGCCTTGGGAATGTGAGATGCAGGTGGAGTGCCTGGAAACCCTCCAATATAAAGCCTGGCAGAATGTGTAAACTCCATTAGAGATTGTGTTTGATTTCAGCCCCGGACTCTAGCCCATTGCTCCCACTTTTTCAGCTGGCCCCGTGCAGCGCATTTCCAGTCCTTTATAAATCCTCTCCCTTTTAATCCTAACATGATCTAACGCTGCAGCAGAGACGTCCTCTGTGAACTGACATGGTGATGAATGGCTGCAAATCAATCATTATGTCATCTATTCATGTCTGTTTTTTTTTTCTTCTTTTTGGATTTCCTGAAGGCCATTTTTTTATTTTGTTAAATAGTTTTAATTGACAAAGCAAATTCAAGCCCAATTTACAATTTTCAAGAAACCAATTTTTCTTCCTACACACAAAAATGAGTTCAGTTTAACCAGGTGTGCAGCCTCATTTGTGCTTTTCTTTCTCCATGGCATGGGCTCTCATCATTCCTATTTTGTAATCTTTGATTAATTCTTTCTGATCGTTTGCCTCAAAGTAAATAATCACGTATGGCTTGCTCTGAATCTACACTGAGTGGCTGCTTCATTAGGTGCCCTAAAGTAATACTCCTCTCAATAATTATATTGTATATTTTTTGAGCTGTTACTTGCCTCATATTATTTGTATTAAGTCCAAGAAAACGTTTTAATTTCATGTTTTCACAGGGAATGAGATAAAGCTGCTTGTACGATGGACGTCCCACCCACAGCATCTCAATGAGCTTTGACTTTGCCCTTCCAGAACCCTCCGTTTCTTTCTTTTCAGCCATTCCTTGGTAGATTTAGTGACATGTTTGGGGTTATTGTCACATTGCAATGTCCACTTTCATTTGAGTGTCAGTCTCCTAACAGATGGTCTCACATTATCCTCAAACACCTTCTGGTTGTCCTAATGCAGCACAACAAACCAAATCCAGGTCATTTCCACCACCATGCTTTAGAGCAGGGGTTCCCAAACTTTTGGACGTCAAGTACCACCTGAGGTTAAGTGAGTTGCGTTGCGTACCACCCGCACCTTGTTGAAAGGGAGGGAGAGCTGTAAGGAGGGGAGTTCGGGTCTAAACCGCCCCAAAATCTGAGTAAAAGTTAAAGAATTGGAAGAAATTAGGCATAAAATTAATGAAAAAATTTGTGAATGTACATAAATTGATAAATTCCGCCCCAAAACTAAATCCTGCCTTCGGCCTGTATGTGACGCAGTTACCGACGACGAAATGGTGTCGGCTTTGTGCTTAGATCTAGTGACTACGATGCGATACAGCGGCAGTGCACGTATAACAACAAACGCGAGCGGTTTCTGTGAGGCAGAGTTACCGAAGACTAAATAGTGTCGGCGTTGTGCTTTCATCTAGTGACCAAAAGCTCAAACAGTGAAGAAGTAGAAGTTGACTTCCACAAAACGGAATTATGGTAGCGTTAAATGAACTAAATACTGATTCAAATAATAGGTTTTATTTATTCAGATGACGAAATTTCACACCACACTAAATTTGGGAATCCACGTATTATTGTATTTAAACAGTTTCATTGGTTTTTGCTCACAACAGGCTTGTCATAAAGGGTTTTGCACAGATAAATTAAATTTCAGGGGCCGCGATGCATACCACCACAGTTTGGGAACCGCTGCTTTAGAGTTCAGATTGGCATAATGAGTGCAGGTCATGTAGGGGTGTAGATGGAGCAGAACTAGGAGGCAACACTCTCAATTTACCATTAAATCCACATCTCTGCCATCACTTACACTCTAAAAAATAAAGGTGCCAGAGTGGTTCTTCAGAGTGATACCATAGGGGAACCATTTTTGGTTCCAAAAAGACTCATCTGCATGAAGATTCCAGAGAGAACCATTGTTTATTGAGATCTTTATCAGGCGTCATGTGGTAAATAACCATAAATAGATGATAACTGATTTGGGTCCTGATTTCAAATGGACTCTCCCGTCATACAGTAACACAGGCTAAGTTCAGTTAGTGTCCTGCTGGTAGTCTACAGTACAGCCAGGATTTCAGTATTTATCCACATATTAGCAAGTTTTTCAAAGCACAAAGAACCAACTTCATATGTCAAGAACCTTTCCCAGAATGAAATGGTGCTTGGTCAAGCAATGGAGTTACAAGGAACTGCACAACCCAATCATAAAGTGCCATTAAAGAGCCAGTATTTTTAAGAATGTATGGTCATGAGCTTTGGATAATGAACCAAAGGATGAGACTGAGATACAAGGGGCCGAAATGAGCCTTCTCCCCAAGGTGGCCGGGTGAGAATGGATATGAAAGACACTATATTATTTATAGACAGATAGATAGATAGATAGACAGACATGAGAGGCACTATATAGATAGATAGATAGATAGATGTGAAAGGCACTCTTCCATAGTGCACATGGTATGGCTGCTGTGTTTAAATGAGTCCAACAATTTAGAAACAAACCAAGCATGGACCGTCACCTTCAGTCAAACTCACCATAGGATTTGCTCCTAATTAATAAAGTTTTGATCAATCAAAAAGAAGTATGGAGATGTTTAGAAACAAAAAACATCAGACAGAGCAGGAAGCAAACACGTCTCCCACATTACTGGGGTATCACTTGTCAGGCTCTTGGATCTCAGCAGAACATTGGAGAATGCAGACCACAGATTTAGTTAAAATCTTGTTGGAGACTTAAGATCGGTAGATTCTGTGTTTATCCGCTTGTCAGAAATAATCACGCCAAGGAAAACGATATGATAGATAGATAGATAGATTGATAGATAGATAGATAGATAGACATGAGAGGCACTCTATAATAGATAGATAGATAGATAGATAGATAGATAGATAGATAGATAGATAGATTGATAGTGTGGAATATGGCCGGTCAGTCATCCTGGCCAAAACCCTCAGGCTGCCAGGTGGAGCCCTCCCTGCAGCATGGAGGTGCCCCGAATACCAGAAGGGAATTATGGGCCATGGAGTTTTTATCCACAACCCAGCTGGATACCACAGGGGGCCGCTAGAAGTTGCTGCAGGGAGAAGCAGCGACTATTTATCCTACGCCCCGGAAGTACGTCAGAGTCACATGGACAAGAGGAACGACATACTTCCGGGATGAAGAAAAGGACTTTTTATCTGACCCGGAAGTGATAGGAGGTCACATGGACTGAAGGATGGGGAACACTTCCAGGTCAGGGACTATCCACAGACGATGAGCTGAGCTGGGTGAAAGGGTGGCAACGCGTCTGGGAGTGGAGGATTGATTATAGTATTGTGTTTATTGATTATTTATGAGTATTGTGGAGAGAGGGATGCTTTGTGCACTGTTGTTAATTAATAAAGTCAACTTTTGGACTTTTATCTGGTGTCTGGCATATTGTCCGAGGGTTCAAGGGAGTGATAATGCCCCCTATTTGTCACAATAGATAGACATGAGAGGCAGTATATGATAGATAGATAGATAGATATGAAAGGCAGTACATGATAGATAGATAGATAGATAGATAGATAGATAGATAGATAGATAGATAGATAGATAGATAGATAGATAGATAGATAGATAGATAGATAGATAGATAGATAGATAGATAGATAGATAGACATGAGAGGCACTTCATAACAGATGGATTGATACAGTAGATGCTGTGTTTGATTGAGTCCAACAAACTCCCAACAGCTCAGACACACACAAGAAATACAGAAAAGCAGAAAAACCTTGTGACTAGGCTAATGATAAGAGAGCAGTCCCAGTGAGGCGCTATAAAGATGTAACGCTGTAGATATGAAGTGCGTGACACCATCAAGTCAGCACGGACTGAAATCCCTAAAGAATGCTTCCAGCAGCCTCATGAATGCACACCTTGGAAGAATTTGAGCCATTTGTGAGGAACAAGGGGGTCTTACCCGGTTTCTGGTGGACCTAATGCAGCAGCCACTAAGTGCGTGTATACTAGGAATGTAAATAAAGAGTCACGTCACTTAGCAAAAGAAGAAAGGCCACAGCTGACATATTTTGTGAAGAGTAGCATGAAATGAGTGAATAAAATCAAATTATGTTTGGTATGCTAATTATCTTTCTTTAAAGTTTGAAGAGGCTCGAGATGCTTTGATGCAGCAGTAACGTATTCTTTACATGAAACAGAACAAGTTTAATTGTCCGATACCATCTGCACTAAATCTATGACTGAGACACAACAAGGCAATCGGACACATTGACTGCATGTGTTTTGTCATTTATCAGGCGGGACATCTTGACTTCACCCTGTGTTGGACAAACACTTTGTCCAGGTTTGGTTCCTTTTTTTACCCCTCAGCGTGTGTTGTGGGTGCTTCTGCTGGAATATGAGATCACAGGACCGCTCTTGTCTGCTGTTGGTGCCTTATTTAAGTGTGGTGAGAGCTGTGTCTGAATTCTTGGTGTCAAATTTGTTCACTCTGCGTGTCGGACTCCATCAAGGCTGTGTCCTGTCACAACTCCTGTTTGTAGTTTTCATGGATGGCATATCAAAGCTCAGCCACGGATGTGAGGGTCTTGTTGGGGAGGCCAGGGATGGCATTGTTACTTAGTGCAGGTGATGTTGTCCTCTTTGCCTCTTCTGACTGTAACTTCAAGTGATTCGTTGTCAAGTGTGAAGCAGCTGGGATGAGGATCAGCACCTTCAAGTCGGAGGTCATGGTTCTCTTTTGGAGGAGAGAGGGTTGTTTTCTCCAGGTGGTGGCGATGTTGGGGGCAACTGCCCTTAGAGGAGCATTTCAAGCATCTCTGGAATCTTGTTCAGGAGTGATTGAAAAAGGGAATATGTGAGGTTGGAGTGCTTCTTTATGACATTGTCATTTACAGTCAGACAATCCAGAGTTGTTTGTCTGTTCATTCCTCTATCGCAAATAAAGTCACAGATTCTTCAGTCAAAGAATTGACACTTTTGTCCATTGTTGCCCCTCACTGACGAAGTCTTCCATGCCATCATCAACTTACCTTTGGTCCCCCATGAAACATCAACAAGATGAGGTATGATCATTACTGAAACTCCTATCAAACATGCCCACCCAGCAGTCAGTCCTCTGATGGAGTCACTAAAGAGGCAGCACTTAAATGAATGACCTGAAGCATGTTGAGAGTCGCGTAATCATTTCGAGACACTTGAACAGAAGCACTTGTTTCAGTGTCATGTGTGTCCCTCATTTGCTCAGGTGTTTCATTTGTTTTGTTATTTACTACAACCGCATTTATTTCTCTAGCACATTATCCTAAAAGGTGTGCAGCTCAGAGTGCTTTATAAGATGTCAAGGAAAACAACAAATAAAGCATAAATAAATAACTACCTGTATATCAATGTATAAATGACATACCAGAAATAGCAAATATGCACTTAAATAATACAGATATGCAAGTCATAGATAAAGTAGTCACGGATTATGGATTTGTTTTTAATTCTCTCTTAATTATAAAAACACGAATAGCAGTTTAACCTTAAGATGTTTACTTTTTTTTAATAGTACCTTTAATTTCTTAATTTTCAGTAGGATGCTTAGAAGAAAAGATGGACTATTAGAGAATGCATAATGATGCCATCGTTATAAATCATTTATCCTTTTTAGATAAAAAGGATATTAGCAGATGTTCAGTCACATTCATACACTGAAATCAAAATAACACGAACACCTGCTTTGTAGCACAAGAAGACCCTCGGTCATCAAACTGACAAGTGAATATTAAAGTTTCGTATTGCATCATATCACAAGTCACAGGTGTTTTGTGCTCTTTGAATGGTGAAGAAAAAAAGACATGGATTTAAAAAAAGAATTGTTCATAGCACAATACCACAATAATAACTCTCTTAAACAGTGCCTTATCTATTAGATAGTGTCTTTCACATCTACAGTATCCATCTACTATCTATTATATAGTGCCTATCACATTCATCTATCTATTATATAGAGCCTTTCTCATTCATCTATTTATTATATAGAGCCTTTTACATTTATCTATTATATAGTGCCTTTCACTTCTATCTATTTATCATATAATGTTTTTCATATCTCTCTATTACATAGTGCCTTTAATATCTACAGTATCTATCTACTATCTACTATATAGTGCTTTTCACATTCATCTATCTATTACACAGTGCCTTTTACTTCTGTCTATCTATTATATAGTGCTTTTCACATCTATCTCTATTTATTACATAGTGCCTTTCATATCTACAGCATCTATCCACTATCTATCATATACTTCTTTTCATATCTATCTGTCTATTATATAGTGCCTTTCACAATCATCTATCTATCAATCTAAAAACAGCCAGGAATGCAGGTCTTAATTCCACCAGCTTGCTTTGAGGAGCTTCACCGAAAGCACCCTAGTTTTCATTACAATAGCTGGCTTTGGCCTACATCAGGCCAGAGTACAATTCAAAATTAAAAGTTATGAAATGTCCCAAAAAACACTCAAAATGCCTTCCAGGGGAGGCAGGAGGATCACCATCAACCTCTAGTTTCATATATAGACCAAGGCAATGAAGAAACTTTATTATAAGAAGGATCTATTAAAGGAATAGAAAAAAATACAACAAAATAGTTCACAAGAAATAAGCAAAAGGAAATTGCATAACAGTCAATTCGACAAAAAAATCCAAATAATGGAAGCAAAAAATAGCTGAGAGCCAGAGATCAACTTTGAAAAATATGGAAAATCCATTAAAGTGTATTCAAAATGAACCGCACTGGACTTCACTTCCTGCCTGCCTTTATAGGGATGGGGGTGGCCCCTTAACAGTGATGAATGGGTGGCCCCGCCTCTTGTGAAATCTGTCCATAACATACACGGAACACGTGTGCAAGACACCTCCAAACACACCATCATGGACATTACTTTGTTTTCTCTACAGGAAAACTCACTGGATGAAAACTTGCTGCTGCCAATTTCCACTCACTTTATTAACCAACTGCTTTTTTTCCTAGCTGAGGCTATGCACATTTCTAATGATTTTATTTTTCTTCAAATAAAGATCTTTTTTGAAATACTAAATGACAGACAGGTGCATATGGAATTAATGCATGAGAACTAAAAGATTTCTGCCCAAGCGTCAGTAAAAGAAGACCTCACAAAAAAGAAAAGTATCATTTGATCACCACAAGTCTGAAGAACAGGGCTGGCTCCAAAACAATACTCACCAACCCCTTTATTAGGTACACCTGTTCAACTGCTTGTTAGCACAAATATTTGATCAGCCACTCACAAGAAGCAACTCAATGCATTTTGGCCTGTAGACGTCGTCAAGATGACCTGCTGAAGTTCAAACTGAATATCAGAATGGGCAAGAAAGGGGATTGAAGTGACTCTGAATGTGTCCTGGGTGTTGGTGCCAGACGGGCTGCTCTGGGTATTTCAGAAACCGTTGATCTACTGGGATTTTCATACACAACCATCTCTAGGGTTTACAGAGGATGGTCTGAAAAGGGGAAAACATCAGTGAGTGGAAATGTCTTGATGATGCCAGAGGTCAGAGGAGAATGGCCAGAATGGTTTGAGCTGATAGAAAAGCAACAGGACCTTATATAAGCCCTCATTACAACTGAGTTATGCAGAAGAACATCTCTGAACACACAACATGTCAAACCTTGAAGCAGGTGGGCTACAGCAGCAGGAGACCACAACAGGTGACTACGCCTGTCAACTAAGAACAGGCAACTGAGGCAGCAATTCACACGGGCTCAGCAAAATTAGACAATAGAAGAGTGGAGGAACATTACCTGGTCTAGATTTGCACTGCAACATTTGGATGGTGGGGTCAACAACATGAAAACATGAATCCATCCTGCCTTGTATCAATGGTACAGGCTGCTGCAGGTGATGTGATTGTGTCTGTGATATTTTCTTGGCACACTCTGGGCCCCTTAGTACCAACTGAGCATCATTGAAACACCACAGCCTACTTGAGTGTTTTTGCTGACCATGTCCATCCCTTTATGACCGCAGTGTGCCCATCTTCTGACAGCCACTTCCTGCAGGATAACGCGCCACAAAGCTCAGATCATCTCAAAATGGTTTCTTGAACATGACTGTGAGTTCACTGGACTCAAATGATCTCGACGGTCAACAGATCTCAATCCAATAGACCACCTTAGGGATGTGGTGGGATGGGAGATTTGCATCATGGATGTGCTGCCGACAAATGTGCAGCGACTGCGTGATGCTATCATGTGTAAAAGAATGAGTCTCAACACACTGGAAAGGTTTGGGGCAGCCACCCGTCTATTGTCCCTGGCTGCAAAAGGTTTAAAGAAGACAAGAAGTTTGTAATATTCGATCATTTTCCTCAACAAATAAATGACCAAGTATAATATTTTTGTCTCATTTGTTTAACTGGTGTCTCTTTATCTACTTTTAGGACTTGAGTGAAAATCTGATGATGTTTTAGGTCATGTTTATGCAGAAATATAGAAAATTCTAAAGGCTTCACAAACTTTCAAGCACAACTGTAGATAACAAAGCCTAACAGCTAATATCAGTTAGGACAGAAATTCACCCAACAAAAGGGTATTCAAACATTTCTGAAACACACTGAGGGAATCCGAACTTTGAATAGCAGGTGGGCAGCTTGTTCCACCAGCCAGACGCTTACACACGAAAAGAGTCTGAACTGAGATTTAATTCCACATGAAGATGGCATCACCAGAACTGAGTGGTCAAGAAGGAGCACGGGACCTCCCAGGTGTCTCCACCTGATTACTCTGAAGACAAGCATCAAGGACTTGAACTTAATATGCATCACTACAGGGAGCCAATAAAGAGAGGAGTGACACGTGCCCTCCTCAAAGGAATTTGGGCTTTGCACCCAAAGAAGATGCAGCCACTCTTTGGGGCATCAGACTTCACGTGCCAACTTTCAATGACTTCAACAGAGGAAAGTTTGAATTACCATTCACCTCAATGCAGGAAGCATCTGCTCTCTTTTTTAGCCTGATTGTGACGATCTCCAGTATCTGGATTCCGAATAGCTTGCAGATGAAGCCAATCATCCAAAGGGCTGATATGTCCTTGTTTTGAGTGGCGCATCCTGTGACCCTCCGTTTCGTTACTCGGCTGGCGCACGGCCCGGCGATGGCCTCCCTCAACTGTGTTTGAACCGACGAGCAGGTCAGAGTGTTGCAGCAGGCATGCCATGACAAACTCTTTGAAACGTTTATCTAGTGTCTGCCTTTGGCCCTCTTGAGGAGTAGCATTGATCATTCTCTGCCTCTGTCTCTCTTTTGAACCCGACAGCCACAGGTTTGCATTCCATCAGCGCTATCTAAATCTTAGCTGGTAACGTGAGAAGACCGTACTTCATGTCTCCGAGACCATGGGGAAGAATTCCTAGGCAAGCGTGCCAATGCTTGTGTCAAAGGATATGTGAAATGTGACTCGTGGTGCTTTAGTCTGTGCCATGGGTGACATCAACGCTCATCTGTATTCGAGAAGTCGGATTTTTATTTTTTTTTGTCTCTCTCTCTCTTGTGAGTAATAATGCCCTGGAAGAAATCCAGAAACTTAATGCAGAAACTAAAGCAATCATTTGTATTAGAAATTTGACTTTTGACGTTATGGTCCGCAATGCAAGTTATCCAAGGTTCAACACTTGTGAGTGACCCTTACTGTACGCCTCATTAGTTTTGTTATTTTAATGTAACATATTTTAAGATTCATCGCTTTTCATTAACCCACCTTTATTTCATATAGCATCTTTGAATAGAATATCTCAATAACCACGTGAATTGATTTTTTAAACATTTATACAATGGGAGTCCAGTCAGACTGAGACATCTGTGCTTCAGCAGAGTAAATCCTTATTTAATTTCCTCTGATATTTTCAAGTAGTACAGTGTAGTAATATTGTCCATCCATCCATTATCTAACCCGCTATATCCTAACTACAGGGTCACGGGGGTCTGCTGGAGCCAATCTCAGCCAACACAGGGCACAAGGCAGATAACAAACCCTGGGCAGGATACCAGCCCACCGCAGGGCAGTGATATTATTATTATCTATATATATAATTCACTAAGGCAAGACACCCACGGAAAGCACGCCGGAAGGGGCGTGGATACACTAAGCTGCCGACAAGTAAGGCACCTATGGCGCACGCAGGGAGGAGCTACGCCCACCAACTCCAAGACCATTGGATACGACGACAACTCGCAGAGCCACGCCCACCAACTCGGACGTGACGACAGAGAAAGAACGGCGTCATTTATATTCGTCTGTCGTAGAGGCCACATGCACCTCCGAGCCACCTTGACTGTTCATAGAGGAATATTTCTCGCAGAGGTGAATCGCCATATGCCGCGTATAAAACAGTTTACGAGGGGTATCCCATGGGATCCTTAAAACAATCCTTTACAACTAAGGTTAAAACACAATGAACTACAGTAAGCAGTCTTTAAAAACCGAGTTTTCGGTTACGACGCACGACCGCGTGCAAACCGTGGAATTCCCACTAAGTGCGACTCATACGCTCCCACTGGTTACGTCCCTACCCTTTGTGCACACCCCCCTCCCACCTCTCTACTACTGTGGTCGGGTGTCTTGGTGGATTATATTTAGAACAGCAGCCAACAACTCAAGTGACGAGTTGGAGGTGGGCACATGAGCGGGCAGTACATACTGAACGAGAATTCAGCAGGCTAGCATGACGGAGGGAGCTGAATGGACGTCCTTCTCCTCTCCTCCCGTTCCACACTCCGCGCCGTGCACCCCCATCCCTCCGTCTGGCAGGAGAAGGCGCGATTGCGGTCCGCCAGTTTTCAGTCACGGACGATTGTGTGTTGGTTCGTTCCGTGCATTGTTACAATGTTGCTTTTCTTGCTGATTTATTACATTACCGATTTTTCAAATGTTAATTTTCTCCCTGTGCTTAAAAATCATTAAAAAACCGGCCTGATTATGCGGCGTATGCAACGCCGCGGGTTAGCTAGTTATTATTATTATTATTATTATTACTATTGTTACAATTACTAGGGGGCTTCACCCCCAGCCAATGACAGCTTCTCTGAAACTCTTCTTAAACAGTGATACAATGGGAAACAAATACATGCCCTCACACGTGATCTGCAGCTTGCTTGCCTACCCTTCCCCACCTCCAGTGGTGGGCACTGTTGTGAAGAGGGGGGACTGAACACACCCCAAGGAGATGCAGTCGCTCCTCCAAAAGCCCATCTTAAATGATGATACAATGGGAAACAAATAGTTTTTTGTTTTTTTCACCTCCTCTTTGCTCGATCAGCTGCTGGATTGCTGCTGCTGCGCCACATGTTCTGTAGCTTTTGCGGTGCTTCGAAAGTTTAAAAGCTTATACAGCACCTGAATATTGGATCTCTTTTCACCGTTCCATTATTTCCCCGAGTAATATCCATTTGTTTGCACTAATGCGATCTTTACTCTTATTTTTTGAGACTTTCAAATTTTCCAACTTCCATTATCTCTAACCTGCTCTGCCTGTGTTGCACGGGACTTGCGTATGATGTGACTTGTCCATCTCACGGGAAGTGAAAGTGTCTCTGTCTCTCTCTTCAAAAGATCACGTCTCGTCCCCGAGAAAAAGTCTCCTCTCGTTTTTTTTTTTTTTTTTTATACCTAGCACAGGGGTCCTCAATCACGGTCCTGGAGAGCCGCAGTGGCTGCAGGTTTTTGCTCCAACCCAGTTGCTTAATAAAAAGCACTTATTGCTAAAGTAACACTTCTGCTTCACTTCAGTGATTTTGAGCCCTTATTGCCTAATTTTGTCTTAAACAGCTATTTTAATTGCTCCTTATTATCAATAACATGCAAATGACAAGAGAGAGCAGCATTTCTCCATTTAGCTTATTTCCATTTACACCTGTGTGTATTTATCTGCACTATTGGGTTTAATTAAATACTTGGAAGAAAAATGAAGAGAAAAAAGTGAAGGACTGAGAACTACTCGTCCATTTTAGCCTTCAAATCATTTGCATGATAGAAAGGGAAAGAAAATCTAGGGTATGAGAATGACCTGACATAGCAGAGTTAATTTAATTTCATAGCTTGTTAGTGCTTTATTGGCAAGAATTCCTTTTAATTAAGCAACCAGGTCAGAACAAAAACCTGCAGCCACTGCGGCTCTTCAGGACTGGGATTGAGGACCCCTGTACTAGAGAGATTATTATAAATTACATTTTTATAGTGCTTTTCTGTCTCATGATAGCATTTTACAACAACATTTATTTATATAGCACATTTTCATACAAAAAAAATGTAGCTCAAAGTGCTTTACATAATGAAGAATAGAAAAATAAGAGACACAGTAAGAAAATAAAATAAGGCAATATTAATTAACATAGAATAAGAGTAAGGTCCGATGGCCAGGGTGGACAGAAAAAACAAAAAAAACTCCAGACGGCTGGAGAAAAAAATAAAATCTGTAGGGATTCCAGACCATGAGACCGCCCAGTCCCCTCTGGGCAATCTACCTAACATAAATGAAACAGTCCTCTTTGGATTTAGGGTTCTCACGGAAGAACTTGATGATGATGATGGGGAGCCACTTCAATTATCACCAATATGTAACATCCACCTGGATGATGTGAGTGCAGCCATTCTTGCGCCAGTACTGTCACCACACATTAACTGTCAGGTGCTGAATGGTTAAGAGAGATAGTTAATTAATTAAAGAGGGGCAACAATTAGGGGGACAGAATGGATTAGGCAGTGGTGGGCAGTTTAGCCAGGATGTGAGGGTACGCCCTTCTCTTTTGGGATCTTTTATGACCTCAGAGAGCCAAGACCTCAGTTTTAGTGTCTCACATTATAACACATTGTCCCTATGACTACACTGGGACATCTACACACAGACCACGATAAGAAGTGTCCCCCGATGACCTAATCAACCTCTCTTCCGGCAACAACTCAAGCTTTCTTAGTTGGTCTCCTATTCAAGGACTCCGTCTCACAGATTCAGGGTCCGGACTTTGCAGCCTGCACTTGGTCATTGTTTACAGTTGTGCTTGAAAGTTTGTGAAGCCTTTAGAATTTTCTGTATTTCTGCATAAATATGACCTAAAACATCATCAGATTTTCACTCAAGTCCTAAAAGTAGATAAAGAGAAACCAGTTAAACAAATGAGACAAAAATATTATACTTGGTCATTTATTTATTAAGGAAAATGATCGAATATTACATATCTGTGAGTGGCAAAAGTATGTGAACCTCACGAATGATCAGTTAGTTTGAAGGTGAAATTCGAGTCAATGGGATGCCAATCAGGTGTGAGTGGGCACCCTGTGTGATTTAAAGAACAGGATCTATCAAAGTCTGCCCTTCACAACACATGTTTGTGGAAGTGTATCATGGCACGAACAAAGGAGATTTCTGAGGACCTCACAAAAAGAGTTGTTGATGCTCATCAGGCTGGAAAAGGTTACCAAACCATCTCTAAAGAGTTTGAACTCCACCAATCCACAGTCAGACAGATTGTGTACAAATGGAGGAAATTCAAGACCATTGTTACCCTCCCCAGGAGTGGTCGACCAACAAAGATCACTCCAAGAGCAAGGCACACGTGTACCAGTCGGTGAGGTCACAAAGGACCCCAGGGTAACTTCTAAGCAACTGAAGGCCTCTCTCACATTGGCTAATGTTCATGTTCATGAGTCCACCATCAGGAGAACACTGAACAACAATGGTGTGCATGGCAGGGTTGCAAGGAGAAAGCCACTGCTCTCCAAAAAAAACATTGCTGCTCGTCTGCAGTTTGCTAAAGATCACATGGACAAACCAGAAGGCTATTGGAAGAATGTTTTGTGGACGGATGAGACAAAATAGAACTTTTTGGTTTAAATGAAAAGCGTTATGTTTGGAGAAATGAAAACACTGCATTCCAGCATAAGAACCTTATCCCATCTGTGAAACATGGTGGTGGTAGTATCAGGGTTTAGGCCTGTTGTGCTGCATTTGGGCCAGGGCGGCTTGCCTTCATTGATGGAACAATGAATTGTGAATTATATCAGAGAATTCTGAAGGAAAATGTCAGGACATCTGTCCATGAACTGAATCTCAAGAGAAGGTGGGTCATGCAGCAAGACAACGACCCTAAGCACACAAGTCGTTCTACCAAAGAATGGTTAAAGAAGAATAAAGTTAATGTTTTGGAATGGCCAAGTCAAAGTCCTGACCTTAATCCAATCAAAATGTTGTAGAAGGACCTGAAGTGAGCAGTTAATGTGAGGAAACCCACCAATATCCCAGAGTTGAAGCTGTTCTGTACGGAGGAATGGGCTAAGATTCCTCCAAGCCGGTGTGCAGGAATGATCAGAAGTTACCAGAAACGATTAGTTGCAGTTATTGGGGGGTCACACCAGATACTGAAAGCAAAGGGTCACATACTTTTGCCACTCACAAATATGTAATATTCTATCATTTTCCTTAATAAATAAATGATTAAGTTTAATATTTTTGTCTCATTTGTTTAACTGGTTTCTCTTTATCTACTTTTAGGACTTGAGTGAAAATCTGATGATGTTTAAGGTCATATTTAGGCAGAAATATAGAAAATTCTAAAGGCTTCACAAACTTTCAAGCAAAACTGTAGTGTGTAGTTCTGGGTCCTGCATGTGTGGAGGTTGAATGTTCTCCCTTTGTCTGTGGGGGGTTTCCTCCAGGTGCTCCATATCCTCAATTTAGATTAGCTGGCAATTCCGAATTGGCTTTGTTTTGGTAGACACTTATGAGTACATCCCACCATAGCTCTATCCGTAAAGCCCACCTTGTGGTGAGTCAGTTTGGTTGCCTACCCCACACAAAGAAGACAAAAGAACACCCCAAGCCACTCCCTGAAAAGCACAAGCCAGGGGATGAAGACAAGATCTCGTCGTCAGTGAATATTCAGTTAAAAGAGTATAGCAGAGCTGTAAAGCTGCTGGAGCACGTGGTCCACAAAAACTGAAGAAGACGAGTAAGAGACTGATGAGAACTCTGAAGGAGCTGAAGGCTACAGCGAATCAAATTGGAGAGAGTTTGAAGACAACAACTTTTGCTCAGGTGCTTCACAGCTTTATGACAGAGTGACAAAGAAAAACAATACACAGGACACCTTGGCCGAAAGGATATAAGAGACATGAAGTCAGCTGGAGGAAGTTTGTATAGTCTGATCAGACCAAAATTAGGTCTTCTTGACCATCAGACCAAACCACCATGTTACGCTACACGTTATCAACAACACATTGTCAGTCGCTGCATCAGGATGTGGGGATGCTCATCTGCAGCAGGCTCTGGTAAGCTTGTGAGGGTAAATTGAATGCAGCAAAATACCAGGAATTCCTGGAGGGAAAACCTGATGCAGTCGGCAAGAAACTTGTACATTGGGAGAAGAGCAAGACAACGACCCACATTTAAAGCCAAAGCTACTGGAACGGCTTTTGAAAGACAATGTGAATGTCAAGGAGTGGCCGAGTTAAGAGTCCAGATCTCAGTCCGTGGCCGGACTTGATAAAGGCCGTTCACTCACGATCTCCATGACAGCTGGCAGAGCCTGAGGAGACGTGCAGAGAAGAATCGTGAAAAATGGCCAAGCTAATAGAAAGAGGGAGACCTGAGCATACAGACACACTCCCTTCTATTAAATACTAACTTGAAAGGGGTGAGTACTTGATGTGATGCATTATTTGGTGTTTTCTGTTTGTAATTAATTAAAGAGGTTTTTTTTTTCTGTTGATCAGTGTCAACAAAGCCAAATCCAATCCACTGGGATAAAATGTTTTATAACAATAAAATGTGAAAACTCCTAAGGGGTGAATCCTCATTATAGGTATTGTGGATTGGCCTCCATGGCAGGTGACATCAGCCTCGTGTCAGTATAAAGGTCAGTTCCAGATCATCCAAGATTGCGGATTTCAAAAGAAAACTGTCAGTTGACGTTATTATCTTAAAGTGCTGTGGTATTAGAACTCTCGCTTCCTTTCTTAACTATAATTTCTGGTTTGTCTTTTCATTTCAGACACAAGTCTCCTGGTTGCAAACATTTAACAACTCTGCCCCCTTGTGATGGCCTGACATTGTCCAGGCTTGCTGCTTGCTCGGTACCCAGTGCTGCCCTTAACTGTGACCCTGCCCACCTGCCAAGATGTTTCACCTGCCTAAGGTAAAGTCATCTCTGATGGAGGACCGCAGGAATCGTCAGGTAGAGGGGTCCTTTCATCGGAATTAGCTGTTTCAGCTGTGGAATGGCCAATAGGGGGGAGGCAGCTTGATGGCTGAGGTCTCCAGGACTCTGAACAAATCCAAATCTTATTATGTGATATCGTCTCCTGTTGAATTCTGCTCTGCCCTTGTAATATTTATATTGAACTATTATAATTTATTGAGGATTACTTGTGTTTTGTTCTCTGTATTGTATTGACCCCCCTATTTTTTGACACCCACTGCACGCCTAACCTACCTGGAGTGGAGTCTGTCTTTGAACTGCCTTTCCCAAGGTTTCTTCCATTTTTTTTCCCTACAAGGGTATTTTTTGGGAGTGTTTTCTTGTCTTCTTAGAGAGGCAAAGCTGGGGGGCTCTCAAAAGGCAGGGGCTGTTAAAGCCCATTGCAGCACTTCTTGTGTGATTCTGGACTATATAAAAATAAATTGTATTGTATTGTATTAAGTAAGCCTGAGAATATTATGTGTTGTACATTAGTTTAAGGAAATTAGGGGGATCAGCTCTTACAAAGTGTAGTGATTGAGGGAAGAAGAATGGTCGATAAACAAAGAGCAGTTTGGGGTGCCAACACAGCCCTCCCAGTTTACTGTTTCTTTCAGACAAAATAACGTACAAAAGTAGCTGCCATGTAACAAAGTGGCCTCGATTGTCAAACTTCTGCCATCTATCTATCTATCTATCTATCTATCTATCTATCTATCTATCTATCTATCTATCTATCTATCTATCTATCTATCTATCTATCTATTCCTTCCTACTACGCTATTCTATCTATCTATTCCTTCCTACTATGCCATTCTATCGTCATATCTATCAATCTATCTATCCATCCATCCATCCCAGGTAAAATAAAAACCCATTTGTAAATAGTCGCTGTCATATTTTCGTTTCTTCTCTTTCGTCTTACTATGTTCGCCTATTTTTTCCTTGCTTTCAGTCTGGAGAGACGGTAGCTCACTACAACTTTCTGTATCGTCACCCTGTGTTGATACCAAGTCAGGGACTGAAGTAGAAGAAGAAGCAATCGATTGCTCATCCAGCTTTTTGTCAGACTTGATAAAACTACCCGTTTTTAACCACCAATCCATAATAAAATTACGTTCGACGTGTGCACATTTAAGTAAAATGTCTTTATCGTAATTTATTTACACACACTATGCACTACCAATTTATCTTATTAAAATCACTCGTGGTTCTTAAGTGCCTTGTACGATTCAATTCCACTCTACTCTCCCTTGTCTGATCGCAGTGTTTTTATATCGGCAGACGTTATTCTCGTTCTTTCAAGTGGTTCACTGAATTGGAAGTTTCCAGATCTTACGAGAATGTACACGCATCACCAGCTGCGTAGCGTTACAGAGTGTTACCTGTTGCGACTCGACAATTTTATGGAATCTTCCATCACAATGCGTAAGTAAGTGACTGAGGCAATGTTCATGAATTTGACATTTAATTGATTTGTTGACCCATTTTTTATTATTGTATTATTAATAGTACTGTGAATATATTTTCCTACATTTAATATTTTGTTATATTTTTACGTTTGGGATTTAAAGTTCCGCCATTACAATATTTTTTTCGCAAACCACCGGTTGGGAATCACTGAATTAGACTAACGGCAGAGCACTGTGCTGTGTGTGTTCAAACTACCTGTAAGCCATTGTGAACGCATTGTACCACGCCAGCTTCTGTCTATTATGGCTATCATGTAACTTTCAAATTGCCTTTACTTTTTGATTCATCCTTATACACTTAATGTAAAGCACTAGATGTAGAGAGTAAGATTTGAATACGCAATGGGAGGTCTGAAAGTTAAAAGTACCCCTGGGAGTCATAGTGGACTTATCAGTTTCTACATCAAGACAGTGGACAGAAGCGATCAAGAAGGCTAACAGAATGTCATGTTATATAGCGCCTTGATGTGTGCAGTACAAGACACAGGATGTTCTACTCAACCTTCATAACACACTGGTGAGACCTCATCTGGGGCCTCATGTATAACGGCGTGCGTAGAACTTGCACTATAACATGGCGTAAGCACAAAAGCCGAAATGTGCTTACGCACAGAAAAATCCAGATGCAGGAATCTGTGCGCACTCCAACTTCCACGTTCTTCCGCTACATAAATCCCGATCAGCGTGAAAACTAACGCTCGTGCACGCGCATTATGTAACGCCCCAAATCCTCCCAGAATTACACCTCTTTGAATATGCAAATCAATATAAATCGCCCTTAAGCTCAGCCTTCTGTGAAAAGACAATGGGAAAAGCACGGGGGAAAATATAAGAATTTCAGCGAATACCAAGTGGAGGCAAAGGAAGAACATACTATTTGTTCAAATAAACCGTGGTATAATCAACAAAAGGAAGTTGATCGAGTGACATAGCGTGTTGGAGAAACTTGAAAGCTCACGTTCACAAAATCGCACAGTGCCGGAAATAAAAAAGAAGTCACATATCAAAGTCGCAGTGAAAAGGCGAGTCGTAGCCCACCGTTTGAGTGTCATATGAAAGCTTATTAGGGTACAGAGAAAAAGGCACACGGTGGGGAAAAGCACGAAATGTCAACTTCAATCTCGACATTTCCACTTTAATCACGTAGTTTATTTTGTCATTAAAGTAGAACATCATAAACTTCATCTTAAAATCATTTAATTAACCAGTTTCTCAAATCACATCGTAATTAAAGTAGCACGTTAAATGCTTTGTTTTGTATTTGATCTTCTATGTATGTGCTCTATGTGTGTGAATCACTACTTGCTTCTTAAACCGGCTCTCTTCCTCCAACTGGACACAGAGTCCATTACATTTGTGATATTACAGCTCTCTGAATAACTAAAATACTGAGATGTATACGTGATATCATTTTATGATGATAGGAGTTAAAGCACGTTATTAAACATGGGTTTCACTTCGATGAAATAATTTATTGCAGCAGTACTCAGGGCGGCTCTAGGCTTGTGGTGGCACTGGGCAGAGGAAGAATCGGTGGCTCCTTAGCCGCCAATGTCAATATGGTATCTTATGCACGGTGGATGGCCACGTCCGTTGCAGACACTGCATAGCCGCCTCGTGCTCATGACACAAGCATTTAACTTTTGCCGAAATTTGTCGCTGCTTTTAGCTGTGTTGTTATTTTCTTTCTGTTTTATATTCAATATATATTGGCGTAGCCGTCACTGCAGTCAGTGCTTTTCTTTCCCCAAGTAACCGATCGCCACACAATCAGCTCTGTAATAGAAGTTAAGCCATCTGTAAGCTTAGCCGATTCTTCAAAACGTTTAAGGAACATTGAAATATCTTCGTAGTACATGTTTAATTATTCTATCCTTCACGACACTCCCAGTGAAGAATATAGATTATTTAAATGAAGTTAAAGTTTTATCTGTATAATTTAATAAACATATTTTGCTGCATTTCACCTTAAAAATGATATCGTCATCATATGTAAATACGCTTTATAAAGTGGCTCAGGTTGTGCGATATTATAACTGTAGTGCAAGTTTACAGTGGGTGATTGTACTTATAAGTACAAACAGTTCTACAAGGAGCAATTGATTGAGTGCATTTAAAGTTCTTGGGATGAAACTGTTTCTGAACCGCGAGGTCCGTACAGGAAAGGCTTTAAAACGTTTTGCAGTAGCTGAGACAGCGTGTCCATGAAGCTGTATACCGATAATTCTCTTTCCGATCAGCTGCTGCTGTGATTCACACTCAGATACAGTGATATAAATACTCCAAGTGGTGCAGTGAGAGTAATATGGAAAATGATGATCCGCTGTGGCAACTCCTAATGGGAGGAGCTGAAAGAAGAAAAAGAAGAAGGAGAAGTGAGAGTAACAACGCTAAAGCAGTTTTGGTATTTGGAATACTATGGCTGTTCCCTGAACCATTATATTGTTACAAGTTAATTACAATCAGATGCGTTACACTAAAAAACAATATGCGGTTAGTTTCAATGTATTTATAAAGCCGCGTCAGGAAAATAAGAAGTAACCACACAGGAACAGTAGCATTGGTTTGACGCTGGGTGCCGCCAGTCTGCAAAACCGAGCGGAGAACTTGCGTACGACAGACTATGAGGTACAGTGGAAAAGTGCGTGGCTTTACGCCAAGTGTAGGTTTTATACATCGCGATTTGAACGTGGAAAAGTTCTTACGCAACATTTCTGTGCGTACGCACCGTTTATACATGAGGCCCCTGGAGTACTGGGTGCAGTTTGGGTCTCCATATAATAAAATGGATAAAACAGCACAAGAGAAAGTTCAGAGGAGAATGACTGGGCTGATTATAGGGGTGTATGAGCTACGAGGAGAGACTGAAGGATGTTAAAGAAAATGGAGATTAAGAGGGAAAATGATTGAAGTGTCTGAAATTATGAAGGGAATTGGTACTGAGGATCCCAGTTGTTACTTTAAAATACATTTCTTAACAAGAACACAGAGACACAGAGGGAAACTCGTGAAGGGCAGATTTCACACAAACGTTAGTAGGTTTCTCTTCAGGCAAAGAAACTTAGACACATGGAATAAATGACCAAGTACTGTGATGCAAAGCAGGACTTTAGAGACCTGCAGATCTCGATTTGATGTTATTTTTAACAATCTAGGAGAGTAAGATGGATGAGCTTGTTGAGCTGAACAGCCTGTTCTCGTCACAGTTTTTCTAGTGTTATCATGTTTTAATCCAACTCTCCATCTTAGGTTACCACTGATCCTAGATATTTAAACGTATCCACTCTTTTCTCTGGATCTCCCTGCAGGCTAACATCTGAATCCTGATCATTATTAAACTTCAAGCTTTCTGTCATCTTCCTGTGTACCTTCAATCCTCTGTCTTCCAACTCCCTTCTTCATTCTTTCAGCTGCTTCTGCACATCCTCCTTGTAATCAGCTAAAATGTCTGCATCGGGGGATTGGTCTTTAAACTCATTGTCCTATAAGGAAGGAACAAATTTTTTAAATTGTATCTATTGTATTATATTTTTAAAACAAACTGGTTATATGGTAGCACTGCTGCCTTGCAGTAAGGAGACCAGGGTTTGTGTCCCGGGTCCTTCCAGCATATGATCTGCATGTTCTCCCCGTGTCTGCGTTAGATTCCTCCTGGTGTTCCAGTTTCCTTCCACAGCCCAAAAACATGCATGTTAGGTGAATTAGTGATTCTAAAATGGCTCTTGTGTGTGGATATTTGTGGATGTGTGTGCTCACCCTGCGATGGACTGGTGTCCTGTCCAGGATTTGTTCCTGCCTTGTGCCCTGTGCTGACTTGGATGGCCTCCAGCAGACCCCCGTGACCCTGTACAGAACTAAGTGGGTTAGAAAAATGACTGACTGATTGTATTTAACAGTTGTATATCAATCCCAAGAAGGCTGCCGGGCCAGATGGAGTGCCTAGTAGGGTGCTCAGAGCGTGTGCCCACCAGCTCACCTTTATCTTTACCAAAATCTTCAACCTCTCCCTAGCCCAGGCAGTCATTCCATCCTGCCTAAAATCTGCCACAATCATTCCAGTGCTGAAGACATCTCCCATCACCAGCCTAAATGTTTATCGCCCTGTGGCCCTCACTCCAGTAATCATGAAATGCTATCAGTAATCATCAAGGACTATCTCCCCCAAGACTTCGATCCCTACCAATTCGCATATCACCCAAACAGATCCACAGAAGACGCCATCACCGTAGCTCTTCACTCTGTGCTGAGCCATCTGTCCGAATGCTGTTTGTGGATTACAGCTCAGCTTTTAATACAATCATTCCTGACATTCTCATCACCAAACTGGTCACTCTTGGCTTCCCCCCTCTCACATGTGTCTGGATAAAAGACTTTACCAACCGGCTCCAGACTGTGAGACTCGGACCCCACCACTCCTCCATTCGCACACTGAACACTGGTACCCCACAAGGCTGTGTGCTGAGCCCCCTTCTGTACTGTCTCTACACCCACGACTGCAGTCTGGCCCACAACAACAACCTCATCGTCAAGTTTGCTGATGACACCACAGTGGTTGGACTCATCTCAAAGGGAGACGAGGCAGCTTACAGAGAGGAGGTCCTGAAGCTGGCAGCCTGGTGTTCAAAGAACAATCTGTCTCTGAACAGCAGGAAAACAAAGGAGATCGTTGTCGACTTCAGGAGGCACAGCACCGACTTAGCCCCCCTTTACATCAACGGTGAGTGTGTGGAGAGGGTCCATACCTTCCGGTTTCTTGGCGTCCTTATCTCTGCTGATATCTCCTGGACAGACAACATCTCAGCAATCATCAAGAAGGCTCAGCAGCGATTACACTTTCTGAGAGTCCTCATAAAGCACAACCTAGACTCCAACTTGCTACTGACCTTCTACCGCTCGTCCATTGAGAGCCTGCTGTCGTACTGTATCACAGTATGGTATGGCAGCTGCACCATGGTAGACAGGGAGAGGCTTCAGAGAGTAGTAAAGGCAGCACAGAAGATCATCAGCTGCCCTCTCCCCTTCCTGAGGGACATTTACACCTCAGCAGAGCAAACAACATCATCAAGGACAGCTGCCACCCTGGTTCTGATCTGTTTTACCTGTTGCCTTCAGGGAGGCGCTACAGGTGCATCACAACAACGACAAACAGACTCAACAACAGTTTTTTCCCAAAAGTCATAACCATTCTAAACTCACACACCCACTGACTACACAGTCTAACCCCCCAACCCCTGGACTTCCTTCTATCCATCAACTGTGCAATATCCAATATCTAAATGGTACTGATAATAACTGTGCAGTGTCTGTATACTGTACAATATCATTAGATAGATAGATAGATAGATAGATAGATAGATAGATAGATAGATAGATAGATAGATAGATAGATAGATAGATAGATAGGGCACTATATAATAGATAAATAGATAGATAGATAGATAGATAGATAGATAGATAGATAGATAGATAGATAGATAGAAAGATAGGGCACTATATAATAGATAAATAGATAGATAGATAAGGCACTCTATGATAGATAGATAGATAGATAGATAGATAGATAGATAGATAGATAGATAGATAGATAGATAGATAGATAGATAGATAGATAGATAGATAGATAGATTACTCTCAGGGACCAACATCCACTACTCACTGCACATGATCATCGTTATTGTGCAATATTTAAATTATGTGCAATAACCCAATAGTGCAATAGTTATTTATTCTTTCCAGTATTTAAATAATGTGCAATAACTCGGTTTAGTTATTATTCTTTCCATTTGTATATAGCGTCGCAGACCTTTTTTTTGCCACTTTTTTCACCATTTCTTTATTTGTTTATTTACTTGTTGTGGTCTACATTTATGTCTGCACTGAAGGAGCTGCTTTTAATCTCATTGTACATGTGTATAGTGACAATAAAAGGCATTCAATTCTATTCTATAAGCTTTACCATAGAAAGAAACATGTATACACAGCAACTACCTCTGGGTGGCAGCACAGCCAACGTATAAGCCACAATCTAATGACAGAACTGAGATTTTAACTCCGTTCTCTGTTAAAAAAAATCTTAATGAAGTAAAGGTTTTTAAAGATTTCTACATGAGAAACAAATACACTGCAAAGAAAAAAATACTAAAACAATGAAATCTAAATTAAACACAGTGCAATTTTTGCCTACTCACAGACCCACTCGCTTGCCCCATTGCAGGGGGACGCGGTTTATGCCTATTGCATCGGGGGCCAGGTAGGAGCTAATTTTGGAATGGGGCCAAAAGTTTGGACACACCTCCTCATTCAATGTGTTTTCTTTATTTTCATGACCGTTTCCAGCACTCCATCACTCTCCTTCTTGGTCAAATAGCCCTTACACAGCCTGGAGGTGTGTTTGGTGTCATTGTCCTGTTGAAAAATAAATGATCGTCCAACTAACCTGACTTCTGCACAACACAACTGCTGGTCCCAACCCCATTGATAAAGCAAGAAATTCCACTAAATAACCCTGAGAAGGCACACCTGTGAAGTGAAAACCATTTCAGGTGACTACCTGTTGAAGCTCATCGAGAGAATGCCAAGAGTGTGCAAAGCAGTAATCAGAGCAAAGGGTGGCTATTTTGAAGAAACTAGAATATAAAACATGTTTTCAGTTATTTCACCTTCATAACGCTTGTGATTTACAGGTCTTGCGTCCAGGATTCATTCGCTTGGTGTATTCAGGGGTCTTTGTCTGGGTTCTCTGGCACCCAACCCTAGCCATTTAATTCTTCAAAAATAACATCAAGTCCTACTGCCCATTACACTAGCTGGTCACTTTTTCCACGTGTCTCTGGCTCTCTGTTCACTGAAAAACTGTCTCAGTTTTTGATGAACTCATTTTAAAGTCACCGTCTCGATCCGCTGGACTAACTCCCTTCATAATTTTAAACACTTCAGTCACTTCACCTGTTAGCTGAGGTGTCCAAAATCAATCCCCAACATCTCATCCAGGTCTTTCTAGAAGGTTTTCAAAGTGAATTAATTTCTCACATGGCATCAACCCCAGACAGCAGCCCACTCCACGCTGTGCCACCACAGAGTCACTAATGTCTCGAGGGCGCATTAGAACAGTCAAGATGAGAGGAGGCCATTCAGACCAATAAAGCTCGCCAGTCCTGTCCACTTAAGTCTTCTAAAATAACATCAAGTCGAGTTCTGAAGGTCCCTGAAGTCTTCCTGTCTAACGCACTACTTGGTCAGACTTCATGTCTGTGGCTCTCTGTGTGAACAAAAACTTCCTAATGTTTGTGCAAAATGAACCCTTCACAAGTTTCTAACTGTGTCCCCGTGTTCTTGATGAACTCACTTCAAAGTCGCCATCTCATTCCACTGGACTAATTCCCTTCATAAGTTTAAACACTTCAATCACGTCCACTCTTCATTACCTTTTCCTTAAACTGTAAAGGCTCAGTTCTTTTAATCTTTCCTTATAACTCATCCTCTGTAGCCCTGAATCAGCCTCGTCGCTCTTCTTTGGACTTTCTCTAGTGCTGCTATGTCCTTTTGGAGACCCAAACTGCACTGAGTACTCCAGATGAGGCCTCACCAGTGTGTTATAAAGCTTCAGCAGAACCTCCTGTGACTTGTACTCCACATATCAAGGCGCTATATAACCTGACATTCTGTTAGCCTTCTTAATGGCTTCTGAACACTGTCGGGAAGTCTATAGCTTAGAGTCCACTATGACTCCTATGTCCTTCTCATACGGTGTACTTTCAAATTTCCAGACCTCCCCTTCTGTATTCAAACCTCACATTTGTAGGTCCTACATGTAATACTTTATATTTACTTAAAGATAAACTCTCTTGACTTGTACTTCACACTTCATAACCTAACATCCTATAAGTATTTTTGATCACGTCTGTCCTCTCCCTACACATAGATGGTGACCAGTCCAGTATGACTCCCAGGTCCTTCTCAATGGAGACCCAAACTGCACCCAGTACTCCAGATGAGGCCTCACCAGTTTGTTATAAAGCTTGAGCAGAACCTCCTGTGACTTGTACTCCACACATCAAGGCGCTATATAACCTGACATTCTGTTAGCCTTCTTAATGGCTTCTGAATACTGTCTGATAGCTGATAGTGTCGAGTCCACTACGACTCCTAAATTCTCCTCATAAGGTGGACTTTCAGATCTTCAGACCTCCCCTTCTGTATTGAAACATTTTTAGCTCCTACATGTAATACTTTATATTTACTTAAAAGATAAACTTCCTTGACTTGTACTCCACACTTCATGGCGCCATATAACCTGACATCCTATAAGCATTTTTATTCACTTCTGTCCTCTGCTTAGATGCTGACAGTGACCAGTCCACTTTGACTCCCAGGACCTTCTCAATGGAGACCCAAACTGCACCCAGTACTCCAGATGAGGCCTCACCAGTGTGTTATAAAGCTTAAGCAGAACCTCCTGTGACTTGTACTGCACACATCAAGGCGCTATATAACCTGACATTCTGTTAGCCTTTTTAATGACTCCTGAACATTGAATGTGACAAGTCCACTGCGACTCCTAAATCCTTTACATGAGTTGTATTTTCAAGTTTCAGACCCCCCATTGTGTATTCAAACCTCACATTTTTATTTCCTTTACATTTACTTCCATTAACTTTCATTTGCCACAAATCTGCCCAAGCCTGCATACTGTGCAAGTCCCTCTTTGATGATTCCATGAATTCTCCATTATCTTCCAATCCATCTAGCGTTGCATCATCTGCAAACTTAACCAGCGTGTTACTTATATTCCTATCTAAATCACTTATATCTATTAAAAATAGCAGCAGCCTCTGCACTGCTCCCTGCTGCTCACCACTCTTAACGTCTGTCAGTTCTGAGAAGGTTCCTCACCCCATCACCCTCTGCCTCCTGTGTCTGAGCTAATTCCCCATCTACACACCACACCCTGACCTCCCACTTCTTTTAGTTTGATGCCCACCCTCTCAAGTGGCACCTTAACAAATGCTTTCTGAAAGCAGGGCTGTCTTAATGTATGGACGCTGGCTGGGGGCTCCAGGAGTGTTCCTGTTGCCTATGTATGTTTCTGCTTTGCTATCAAAACAGGGGCCCCAGAGTGTTACTTTGCCCTGGGGGGCTTATGATGCTGTTAAGACGGCCCTGTCTGAAACTCCAGATAAATCATATCGTGTGCCACCCTCTGACCATATCCTTTAGTTACTCCCTCATAGAATTCCAGCATGCTGGTAAAATGTGAACCACACAACCCAGTAAAGAACCCTAAAGTGCTGTTGAAGATGGTTCAGGGTACCGTACCAGTTTAACAGGACAGGGAGAGACCACTCCCAATACAGCTGGTGGCAGTCTTCCTGGGCTGCGGTGCCCTAATAGATACCCACACGGCAGGCTGGGAATTGCATTCCCATTAGCCAGCCCTGTTAAGCTTCGTGGGTGCTACCCGGGGGGAGCTGCAGGGATAGACCACTTTAAGGAACTACCACCTGACCTGGAATGGCTTCCAACTTGTAGCGCAGTAACACCAGAAGTACTCCCAGGTCTGGCATTAAACACTTCCAACGCCTCACCTCAGAGTGGAAAAAGATGAAGCTCACCTGGAGGAGAGGAAGAAGAGGAAAGACAAAGAGAGGGAAGAAGATTACTGTTTGTAATTGTGCTTGGGCGATGTTTGATAGAAGCCTGTTAGAGGTATTTTGGAACAATAAAATCTTTATTTGAACCCAGTACCTCTGTTTGGGGGCTTGTTGACTCAGTGGCTCCTCCTACTGACCACTGGTGCTATTACAGGATTGTTAAGGATGTAGGGCAACACATTGGGGCAGCATAGATACTGACTAACCAAACACGGCCGATGGATTGTGGGCCTGCATGCTAATTAAACTTTGATTGATTCGAAACAGGTCCTGGTACTCCCAGGTTGGGCAGACCCCAAAACATACTCACCCGGTACACTGTGAACAGGTAGCAGAGGTTCCAGCGCAGCATACGGCCCCCTTCAAGCACTGCATTTAATCCTAGGCTGGGTTGAGGTTGGGGGGCTGGAGCCTTTGCCAGAAAGCTCAGGGCACCAGACAGGAACAATAACCCCCCAACTAGACAGGGCACTAGTTCATCGCACACACACACACTCTAGGGTCAAAGTAAAGAACCCTAAAGTGCTATTAAAGAACCAGGATATTTCAAAAGTGCATGGACGCAATTTCCAGGCATGGTCTTTTTTGGGGGTTTTTTTTTTTAAACTGTTTTCATTTTTCTTGGAGCCAAATATGAACTTAGTGGCATGTTTATTGCACAACATTTCGCCGAAATCCTCCTTCGGTTATTTGAAACCCATTTCGACAGACGAAAGCAGGTTCCGTGTGTCGGGACTGACAACTGCGGAGCTAATGACCCCTACTTATCCAGTAGGCTACTCTGTGATTTAAATTCTGCTGTGCCCTTCTGAAAAAACCAGCCTGTTAACTGACAGCTCTAAAGAGGGAGAGGCGCCATTAACTCTTTGCTAAGTGGTTCCTTCTGAAAGCTTTATCTTTATATTAAACGCGTTTGTAAAGTTTTGCAGGTACTTGTGTATTAAACGGACGGCAGTTCCTACCCAGTCTAATGTTGGGCTCCGTTGGGGAGGCGCCCCGGTTGCTTAATTTTTGGAGTTTAAATTATTAGACTGACCTACCCCAACCACAAATACTAACTTTAAAGTAAGTTGTGGTGTGGCAGAGTTGCCTATAGGTGCCTAATGTCAGTGTCCCCTTTGGGTGCGTAATGTTAAAAACGAAAGTCCGATAATAGAAAAGGGTACTAGCCGCCCATGTAGTACACAAATACCGTTTTTTATTTTTCCGCATCTCTGCTTCGTTGTCAGCTGGTCATAGCTCAGCAGTTAACCACTGGACAGACATCGGTGGTGTGTTAATCAGCTTGTTTTCCAGGTGTTTTAACAATTCGGTGTCTTTTTGTGTACTCGTTATGTGACTCCAAAATCAAGGGGGCATGGTGAGAAATAACAATAGCGTCGTACTTACAAGATTTAATCATACATTAAAACAAATGGCATATCAGATTAAAATAAAAAAATATGTACATCGGTTGCACATAATAAAATTGTTTTTATCAAAATAATTTAATTATGCTTAATGCACTAAATTATTATATTTTGAAACAACATGATATTTGTTATATAAAATGAATTAAACTTTTTCATTCTCTGTTAAATGAATTATGTTAAATAAACATGACTCATGTCAATGAAACAACTCCACGCAGGAAGTGAACCCGGGTTTCCTAACTGCGGGGCAGCAGCGCCACCATGCCGCCCTTGATAAAAACATTAAAGATAATACAAGGAAAAAATGCAAAACGGAGTAACGTTAGTCTATGATTGTGTATTTTAAATGAATATCTGAATATTTCTCGTTGTGTGTGTTTTTCTTTATTTAACTTTTATTTCACTAACCTTTTGCTCTTAACTAGCGACAGTAACTCAAATGAACTTCTTCTTCTTCTTCTGATGCTTCTTTGAAAGTCACATGACTTTACCGCCAAGTTATCCAACCTCTGCTGATGATAAATCCACTTGGTGCGTATTAATTTTCGGTGAGGACTAAATCTAACTATTTTGACTTCTACCTAAATGACTGAAATTCGTATATTGCACATCCCACAAGATTCAATAAATTAAACATGATCGAATTATGTTCAAAGGTGGAGCATAAACAATACGTGTTATATAAAGTATAAATACATTCTTGTAAATGTAACGACCTGCCATTTCCCTTTTTTTCAGTGTAGGCAAGAAGTTGTTATCTAAAGAAATGGCCAATTCTTACGTAGAAATGATGCACTGGTGAGTAGAAGGAATATGCTTTTGAGTTTGGGTGTATTCGTTAGTTAATAAGCAATACATCAATATTTGCATTTTCCCGGAGAACTTGACACTCAGTGAAGAGCGCTATCCAAAATGAAACGGCTTGGAATCGAACAGAATTAAAGGTCGAAGCATCAGGTGAGTGAACGAAACGCAAGAAAAGCTGCAACTACTTAAAAGGCCATCATCAGAAACCGACCTGAAAAAGTGAATAAAATAAGATTTGAAGGAAAAGAAGGTGGTGCAGGAACACAACGACCCCACATACAAAAGTGGGAAATGTTGAAGAAGATCGAGGAAAAAGAAGAAGAAGCAGTTGTCGTTTCGTAAACGTCCCAAACGTTTGGCTGACATTCTTTAAAGAATCCACAAAACTACTGTATCGTACAAGGGTCTTGTATAACCCATCCCACTCCCGCAGAGCCAAGAGACCCCCCAACCCGATTTCTCCATTACGCGCGTTTTAGGTGTCATCGATTCCGTGGATTGCGACCGCTTTGTCTCGGGGGGTGGTTGGGGGGGTTGGGTTTCAAGTGTACTCTCATTACTATGCAAAACGATCGCGCTTCACTGCCCATTAGCGGCGAATAATGTGGTCAACAGGAAATCAGGAAACCCAACACCCCGGGCAGGTAAGAGCCCATTACGGTTACAATAATTACCCCCAAATCACCTTCCTAATTACTCGCAGCGCAATATACAAGGCAGGGGAATTGAACGAGCCAGTAAAAAGGGAAATGAAATAAGAAAAGAAAAGCAAAAAAATGGGTGACGGAGAGACGA
Source organism: Polypterus senegalus (assembly GCF_016835505.1). NCBI lineage: Eukaryota > Metazoa > Chordata > Cladistia > Polypteriformes > Polypteridae > Polypterus > Polypterus senegalus. Next base: position 183,068,320 of record NC_053160.1, read on the forward strand.
GTCGGCACAGCCAGATGTTTATCCCATTCACAGCATCCCAAACGTTAATCCTTACGCATTAAAGACCACGACTTAACAATACAGATCTCGCATGTAAAACTCATCTTTCTTGTACTTTTTGTTTTTTTTTTATAATGGAAATTTCGTGAACAAATCGCCGCTTAATAGACGTTTACTCCGCAGATGTGTTTTTGTTTGTCGTGTTCCCGGTGATTTGATGGCATTAACTCGTAGGAAGTGTGCGGCTCTGTTAATCACGTCAATGATTGGCTATAATCGGAAAACAATGAATGATGGGATATGTTTGACAGCCTTAGAAATGTTGGTTCCTTAATGACACTTTAATGGCTCTTTTTACTGGAGCATGCGCCGAAAGCACGTTGCTGCAGCATCCACCATACGACGAACCACCAGGACTGGGACCCCAGTGCATCGGGTGACACCTCAGAACCAAACTGGAACCGTGTGACTTTTTTGTTTAACGGTGACTGCTGTGTGGTTATTTATAGCACCTTTGTTTAACCAAGCACCATTTCCCTCAGGGTCGGATTCTTTGCATTCGAAGTTAGTTTTTTGTGTTTTGAAAAACCGCCAAATGTGTGAAAAAAATAAAATCTTTAACGTATGGCATAATCCTACAGGACTGGTTTAAGACCTTTAGAGGCTCGAAGCGCTTAAAAGACTTTGGTGCCCCCCTACACAGTATTTGAGCTGCGCTCACTCTCTGAACGGGAACGGGACAGCCGACGTGACCACATGAGCCTCGGTGGACTGTGTGACAACATTTATTTATATAGCACATTTTCATACAAACAGTAGCTCAAAGTGCTTTACATATTAAAGAATAGAAAAATGAAAGACACAATTATAAAACAAAATAAATCAACATTAATTAACATCGAATAAGAGTAAGGTTCAATGGCCAGGGGGGACAGAAAAAACAAAAAAACTCCAGACGGCTGGAGAAAAAATAAAAACATATTTACTTACCAGACACTTACCAGATTCTGATTTTGTTATATTTCCAAGATTTTCACCTCTATTATTACTGTTCTATTATTTTTTATTATATATATATATATATATATATATCGGGTGGCACGGTGGCGCAGTGGGTAGCGCTGCTGCTATGTTTGCATGTCCTCCTCGTGTCTGCGTGGGTTTCCTCCCACAGTCCAAAGACATGCAGGTTAGGTGCATTGGAGATTCTAAAATTGTCCCTAGTGTGTGCTTGGTTTGTGTGTGTGCCCTGCAGTAGGCTGGGATTGGCTCCAGCAGACCCTCATGACCCTGTATAGGATATAGCAGGTTGAATAATGGATGGATGGATGGCTATATATATATATATATATATATATATATATATATATATATATATATATATATATATATATATACAGTGGTGTGAAAAACTATTTGTCCCCTTCCTGATTTCTTATTCTTTTGCATGTTTGTCACTCAAAATGTTTCTGATCATCAAACACATTTAACCATTAGTCAAATATAACACAAGTAAACACAAAATGCAGTTTTAAAATTATGGTTTTTATTATTTAGGGAGAAAAAAAAATCCAAACCTACATGGCCCTGTGTGAAAAAGTAATTGCCCCCTGAACCTAATAACTGGTTGGGCCACCCTTAGCAGCAATAACTGCAATCAAGCGTTATGATAACTTGCAATGAGTCTTTTACAGCGCTCTGGAGGAATTTTGGCCCACTCATCTTTGCAGAATTGTTGTAATTCAGCTTTATTTGAGGGTTTTCTTGCATGAACCGCCTTTTTAAGGTCATGCCATAGCATCTCAATTGGATTCAGGTCAGGACTTTGACTAGGCCACTCCAAAGTCTTCATTTTGTTTTTCTTCAGCCATTCAGAGGTGGATTTGCTGGTGTGTTTTGGGTCATTGTCCTGTTGCAGCACCCAAGATCGCTTCAGCTTGAGTTGACGAACAGATGGCGGACATTCTCCTTCAGGATTTTTTGGTAGACAGTAGAATTCATGGTTCCATCTATCACAGCAAGTCTTCCAGGTCCTGAAGCAGCAAAACAACCCCAGACCATCACACTACCACCACCATATTTTACTGTTGGTATGATGTTCTTTTTCTGAAATGCGGTGTTCCTTTTACGTCAGATGTAACGGGACATTTGCCTTTCAAAAAGTTCAACTTTTGTCTCATCAGTCCACAAGGTATTTTCCCAAAAGTCTTGGCAATCATTGAGATGTTTCTTAGCAAAATTGAGACAAGCCCTAATGTTCTTTTGCTTAACAGTGGTTTGCGTCTTGAAATCTGCCATGCAGGCCATTTTTGCCCAGTTTCTTTCTTATGGTGGAGTCGTGAACACTGACCTTAATTGAGGCAAGTGAGGCCTGCAGTTCTTTAGACGTTGTCCTGGGGTCTTTTGTGACCTCTCGAATAAGTCGTCTCTGCGCTCTTGGGGTAATTTTGAAGGTTCACCACTGTTCCATGTTTTTGCAATTTGTGGATAATGGCTCTCTCTGTGGTTCGCTGGAGTCCCAAAGCTTTAGAAATAGCTTTATAACCTTTACCAGACTGATAGATCTCAATTACTTCTCTTCTCATTTGTTCCTGAATTTCTTTGGATCTTGGCATGATGTCTAGCTTTTGAGGTGCTTTTGGTCTACTTCTCTGTGTCAGGCAGCTCCTATTTAAGTGATTTCTTGATTGAAACAGGTGTGGCAGTAATCAGGCCTGGGGTGGCTACGGAAATTGAACTCAGGTGTGATACACCACAGTTAGGTGATTTTTAACAAGGGGCAATTACTTTTTCACACAGGGCCATGTAGGTTTGGATTTTTTCTCCTAAATAATAAAACCATCATTTAAAAACTGCATTTTGTGTTTACTTGTGTTATATTTGACTAATGGTTAAATGTGTTTGATGATCAGAAACATTTTGTGTGACAAACATGCAAAAGAATAAGAAATCAGGAAGGGGCAAATAGTTTTTCACACCACTGTATATATATATATATATATATATATATATATATATATATATATATATATATATATATATATATATATATATGTACTGTATATGTGCCGCCACCACCACCTGATCAAGGCACTGTGCAGCCCCCTGAGATGATGGAATGAAGGCGGGGGTCTCAGCCGTCCACGAGATCAACATCATCATGTGAAGAATGACAACTATGAGGTTTGCTTTAGGAACATTTATGTTAGTTAGCATGTCTAGTGAGGGCTGGGGGTCTTTTGCCCTCCCCTTGAACCCCTGCAGATTTTTTTTTACTTCCCTCCAGCGTAACTGTTTGTTTTTTCTGTCCTCCCGGCTCTCTGACCTTCCCTTTGTTTTGTTGTTACTTATTCTTGAATATCATTGCCTAATCTTAATGCTTTCTCTTTTCTTGTAAGTTTCTCTTTGTCTTCTTGTTAAGCACTTTGAGCTCCACCGTCGTTGTAGTTCGTATCCTGTAGCCAATTTGACATTCAAGATTTCCGTTGTGTCCATTTATCAGGGTCTTTTCCGAAGCCCAGACAGCTGATCTCGTGCACAAAGAGCCCTCCTTAGAATGAAACGTTTCACATGAAGTGTGAAGTGAGGGAGCCAGCAGAAGACCAACTAAGTCAGGGCCTCAAACTTTGACCAATTTGACTCCAGCCAGTTGTTTAATGAGGCGCTGATTCTTGTCGTTAATTAAACCCGTTCTTTGATTCCACGGCTTGTTGCTGCTCTCATTCTACAATGGCAGAGATTTCGGAAATTGTTGATTTTCTCTTTTCTAAGAGAGCCGTTAAAATGACTTGGGAACCTGAGAGGTCAACCTTACTGAGATCTCCACCATTCTTCATTTTCAGATATTGTGTGATGGGCACAGGTGAGCTGGTCATGTGGCGCCTTGTTTTGGGTCTCATTATTGTTTGTCTGCTAATTAAGGAAAATGTAACAACTAAGGGGCCTGAGTCGAGTGAATTAAAACTAAAGAAGTTAATTAGCAGAAAATCTGGTCACTGATTAAGAAGATGATTAGAATGAAAACATTCAGCTACTGACCAGTAAGAGTGTGTGCCCTGTGGTGGGCTGGTGCCCTGCCCAGGGTTAGTTTCCTGCCTTGTGCCCTGTGTTGGCTGGGATTGGCTCCAGCAGACCCCCATGACCCTGTAGTTAGGATATAGCGGGTTGGATAATGGATGGATGGATGTTTCACTTTATTGTTTGGCTGCTGATTAAGGAAAAAAGAAACAATTGAGGGGTCTGAGTCTTCAAGAACAAGTCAAATAAAATGAATTCAAAAGATTTTAATTTAAAATTTTTATGAGAACAAGACAGAAGTCATGCTGTTTAGCCCCAATGACACCAGCTGGACCCCCTGCATCGATCTTTCCACTGTGGCTCAACATGAGAAATCCATGATCACAAATTTAGGTGTGAAAATGGATCCCACTTTAAAACGTGATCGCCATGTTGAACGCAGTGGTAAAAATCTCGCTCTTTCCAGTTGAGGCGGTTGTCAAAAATATCAAGCCTGTTTTGTCTAAACGCAACCTTGGAACAGCGACACATGCTTTTCTAACCTCGCTCGTCTAGATGGCTGCAATGCGCTTCTTTTCGGAATGAGCCAGGTACCTCCATTGCTCGCCTACAGAGGGTGCAAAATGTCGCTGCTCGATTTTTAAAATGACACAAGCAAGCATGAGCCGGTTACCCCGATTTTGGCTTCCCCTCACTGGCTTCCAGTTCATTTTAAGATCCTTGTATTTGGTTTTAAATCCTTTGATGGTTGAGCCCCATTTTATCTGTCGGAAGCGCTGCACCCTTATGTCCCGTCTCGTCCTCTCTGGTCAGCAGACCAGACGCTTTTACTTGTTCCTAAGACGTGATGCCAACTCAGAGGTGGTCGGGCTTTATCAGTTGCAGCTCCAAAACTCTGGAACGATTTGCCGCTGCACGTTATGCCGGCTCCGTCACTTGCTGTCTTTACATCTTATTTAGAAACACACTTTGACTCCCTGGCCTTTAACCCCAGTATGATATGTTGACTATCTGTGTACTTTTTATTATGAATTTCTTCAGCTCTTATGTGTTTCTGTTTCTTTTACCCTTTGATTATTGTGTGTCTTATATGTTGGCTTTTATTGTACGTTTTTAAAGTGCTTTATAAATAAACAAATCTACTCTAGGGCACCACGGTGGCACAGTGGGTAGTGATGCTGCCTCGCAGTTAGGAAATCCGGGTTCACTTCCCTGGTCCTCCCTGCGTGGCGTTTGCATGTTCTCCCCGTGTCTGTGTGGTTTTCCTCCCACAGTCCAAAGACATGCAAGTTAGGTGCATTGGCGATCCAAAATTATCCCTAGTGTGTGTGTGTGCCCTGCGGTGGGCTGGTGCCCTGCCCGGGCTTTGTTCCTGCCTTGCGCCCTGTCAAAACTGGCTGGGATTGGCTCCAGCGGACCCCCGTGAACCTCTGTTAGGCTATAGCGGGTTGGACAATACCTGACTGACTGACTAAATCTACTCTATATATGTAAAATCCTAAGCCTAAAAGTGCAATGGTGACATGTTTATGTCACACTTTAAATCTGGCTTATTTTAAAATCTACATGTATATGTTTGTTATCATTATTTTCAGAATTTACTGAACTTTAATATGATGTTGTTAGATTTTAAGATTCTTATTCCATTTTTAAATTATGAACTAATAAATATCAAGAACCCATGTCTTGCGAGACGGGACTTTGTGCCAAAAGATTTAACCTCGCCAGGGGCCGGAAATAAAAGACAAAGAGTAGGACAGCTGCTGTACAAAAATGTTTGAAGTGCCACACGAGATTCAGATCACACGGCAGGAGCAGCAGCAGCTGATCGAGCAAAGAGGAGGTGAAAGACACCTGTATTTGTCTCCTATTGTATCACCGTTTAAGAGGGGGTTTCGGAGGAGCAACCGCATCTCCTTGGGCTGCGTTCAGCCCCCCCTCTTCACAATGCAAGTGGCAGAGACGCAAAGTGGCTGGGGCATAGCACAGGCCGTGGTTGGCAAGCGAAACAAGCAGGGGGAACCCCCTAGTAAGTAAATAAATAAATAAAAGGGTTAGAATGAAAACCTGCAGCCATTACTGCCCTCCAGGACCGGAGTTGGAGACCCCTGGTGTAGGACCTTCTCTCTGACTCTTTTCAGCTTTTTCTGCGACTACTTCATTTTTTTTTCTATCAAATCCCATATAACCTTCTAGGTTTATTGTCCCGGGGTCCTCACTTAGCACTCACTATTTACAGGTCCGGTGTCCAGGAGGTGCTCTGTTTATTTGCATTGTTAAGAGTATTGATGCTTGTGCCGAGCTGCAGGAGTATAAAGCTGATGAGCCACACCATGAAGATATGGGAAAGGGTGATGGATGTTAGGCTGAGAGGAAAGGTGGTGGCCTGTGAACAGAAGTATGGTTTCATGCCAGGAGAGAGTACTGGAGATGCAATGCTCCTTTTAAGAGTGCTGATGGAGAAGAACAGAGGCAGTCAGAAGGAATTGCATTGCGTGTTTGTGGGATATGAGAGGGAGCCAAGACAGGAGTTATGGTCCTGGGTGAGGAAGTTGGGAGTAGCAGGAAAGTATGTGAGGGTGGTGCAGGGATATGAATGAGGACAGTGTGGCTATGGTGAGGTGTGTGGTGGGAGTGACAGCCTGTTTCAAGGTGAGAGTGCAATTACATCAAGGATCGGCTCTGAGGCCTTTCCTGTTCATAGTGGTGATGGACAGGTGAGGTCAGGCAGGAGTCCCCGTGGACTGTGATGTTCACAGATGATCTACAGTGAGAGTAGACAGCAGGTTGAGACCAAGAGGTGGAGGTCCACACCGGAGAGAAAGGCAATGAGAGTCAGTAGAAGTAAGATGGGGTAACGTGAGTGTGAATAAGAGGGAAGGTGGTGGAAGGGTGTGACTGCAAGGAGCAGAGGTGGTGAAGGTAGACCGACTTAAATACTTGGGCTCAACAGTCCAAAGCAACGGAGAGAGCAGCAGAGAGGTGAAGAAGAGAGTGTGGGTGGACTGGGTGGAGAAGAGTGGCAGGAGTGATTTGTGATAGAAGAGTACCTGCAAGAGTGAAAGGGAAGGTCTACAGGACGGTAGTGAGACCAGCTATGGAGACGAAAGGACAGACGGCAGAACGGGAAGTGGCGGAGCTGAAGATGCTACGATTTTCACTCCTTAAAGCTGAGTATTTTGAAACACCTCATTCATATATGGACACACTGGCGCATCGCGGGGTCAGGATTTGTCCTGTTGGATTTTTGTCCGCGTACTCCGCTTCTCCTACCACATCCCAAAAGACTTGTGTGTTGGCTAACCTGGTGATTTCAGACTGGACCCCACGTGTCATGTGTGTGATTGTGGCCTTTAATAGGATAAGCAACCCACCCAGGATTGATTCTTCTCTTGCACCCAATGCTCTGCCGGGCCATTGTGAATTTCAATTAGATTAAGATTAGGACTGAGTGGGTTTCAGAATGATGATGATGATGATTTTGCAAGGTACTTTAACTTTTACCCGCACCACCTTCCTCAAAACCAACTGTAACATCTGTCCATCTTCCAGACCCACTTATTCAGTGCAGGGTCGCTGGGGAGATGGAGCCAAACCCAGCAGGCATCGGGCACAACGCAGCACCCCATCACAATCATAACAATGAAAAGTTTTAATGCCCCCCCTCCATAAATTTCCAAACCTGCTTATTCAGAGCAGGGATGCTGGAGCCTCTCCCAGACAGCATGGCACACAAAGCAGGAATAACACCCAGACAGAGTGCCAGCCCATCAGAACCATAACACTGAGAGGATCTGAATATGTGCGCTTTATACAAATGGTTCGGATCGGCTGAATGTTCTCGTGTTCATTCTGTGCATGTTGTACTCTCTTTGAGTTTGATTCGCCTTTTATAAAGTCTGTTTGTCACGCTGACACATTACTGCCAACAATCTGAAAAGAGCTGCCAGCTAATTAGAGCTGGAAAGGTCCGTACAGTTGTGATGCTGCCCGGGTAGGCTCTGGACCCCTAGACACTCCGATAAAAGACGTGTGCAGAAAGAGATCAACACTTCAGCAAGAAGGCGTCTCATGTCTCTCACTTTCTGAAATATGCATACTTATTTTTTTACTATCTGTCGAGTATAAGTAGCATATTTTGTTTTCTTCACATGGCAAGCAATTTAAATGTGCTAAACAGCTGGTAAGTAGGGCTGGCAATACAAGGGCACAATGTGGGCAGGGCATTGGCAGCCTCTTTTTATTTTAATGCTACCACAAAAAAAAAAGTCATTTAGTGCAAACCTACTCGTTTTCTTAATTCTGAGAGGTTCTTTTCATTATTAAAAATAGGAGTGTGTCTTTTTCTTATTAAATTGTATATTGATGAGAAATCTAAGATGATAGATAATGTATGAATTCAATATTATTAAGGACAACCTTCACACACATGTAAGAGGTTATTTTTTCACATTAAGAACCACAGACACGTGGACTAAATTGATAAGAAGTGTGGTGGACAGGAGGATGTCAGGGACCTCCACATCTCGACACGATGGTATCTCAGGCCAATCGAAGTGAGAGGGACGGGCAAGGTCGATGGGCTCAATGGCCAGTTCTCGTCACCACTCTTCTAATTTCAGTATATTTATACCTACTGCTCTCTACATACACCAGAGCATTTTCAGAGGCCACCTAAACCTGAGCAGGGGTGTTGGAGCCTTTCCTAGCAAATACAGAGCTCAAGGCAGGAACACCAGCTGGGGAGAACTACCAAGGCTAAGGAGTCGGGCTGTCAATCAGAGTCATGATGTGAATACAGCAAATGAATTCACCTGACCTGCCATTAAAGTGACTGAGCATAGAAACTGTAATGTGGATATAATGTGGATGTGTGCTTTGTAACATTATGTTAGAATAAAGGGAATGCACTACATATATAATCTCTCTATATATGATCTTCATTTGGATCTTGATCTTTGTTTGTCCACGAATGAATTAGAAGAAGAAGCACTAGATGGCAGTAGAGAGACAGCTAAAACGTAGGCATTGCATTAAGAATCTCCTCCAGGCTTATACTACTGAAGACTGTAGTACGCCAGTCACACCTCAAAACACAGACATTCAAACTAAACAAATTGTTGTGCTTTAAATTAACTGAAGAGATCTTGATCTGTGTTTGTCTGCGAATTCCACACATGCGTAGACCACCTTCCAGTTTAGTACGTTGTTGTTACTCACAGATGTCAACAATGTGCCAGAATAACGAAAGGGGTGGTGGACAGTGTTACGCTGGTTAGCTCCTGAGGCCTGGTTAGAGAATGAGATTGCCGAAGATAAAAGGTACGTGCCTACGTAACATATGAACGAAAGAAAGACGGTGGGTAAAATGAAAGACAACGTAACAGCACGTTCTGGAAATTATTATTGTTACGTTGTAGCCGGCGAGTACTGCGTGTCTCACAGTTGTACCGTGGCTTGTCACATGTCAGTGACGTGATGCCTATTTATGTTTTAAAGAGCCTGGATACCTATGTGTCCCCCTTTTATAACCATTGCTCCGTGTATATTGCCTTACTCTTTGGATTGCCACAAAGCAACCTGCGAGATTGGAGAAAGGTTGAGAAGACATCGTGAGAGGAAACGACAGCGTCGTGAAAACGAGACGGACTGTGAACGGACAGAAGCAGAAATGCTCCTACACCACCACATACAGTAATTACGATTCGGACAGTCATCCTGAGTAGGCCGTTCCTATCGAATCAATGTCCAAGGGCTTTCTTTTGTAATTTTATTTCCCTTATAAAAAATCATAATGCTGTGTGACGAAGGGCCCAGTTCACGACTGGCAGCCACGATTAAACAGGGAGCCCTTCACAGACAACCTTAACACGTGCAACGTAGTTGGGTGCACGTGGCTAGTATAATATAATATAATATAATATAATATAATATAATATAATATATACACCCCACAGCCTTACACTGGATAAGCAGGTTAGGAAGATAGAGAGACAGATACATATGAAAGGCTCTATATGATAGATAGATAGATAGATAGATAGATAGATAGATAGATAGATAGATAGTAAAGGCACTATATAATAGATAGATGTGAAAGGCGCTATATAATAGATAGATAGATAGTAAAGGCACTATATAATAGATAGATGTGAAAGGCGCTATATAATAAATAGATATTTTAGCATAGTTGGCAGGATTAGATAGATAGATAGATAGATGTGAAAGTCGCAAATTTAAGATAGATGTGAAAGCACTACATAATAGATATTTTAGTGTAGTTGGCAGGATCAGATAGGTAGATAGATAGAAATGAAAGGCACTTTATAATTTATACATAAATATGAAAGGCACTATATAATAGATAGATAGGAAAGGCACTTTATGATAGATAGATAGATTGATAGGAAAGGCACTATATAACAGATAGACAAATGTGAAAGGTGCTATATAATAAATAGATATTTTAGCGTAGTTGGCAGGATTAGATAGATAGATATGAAAGGCGCTATATAATAGATACCTTTACATGGAATCTTCAACTTCATGTCAATTTGTCACATTAATTAACCTTCATTTAAAAAAAAAAAAAAAGACTGACATTCCAAACAAAGCCGTTTCATTTTGTCCATTTATTTAAACCCAGAACTCATCTTTGCGACCTTTAAGAACAGACTATTGGGCTTCAGCAGTGCTAATGCAAAGTGAAGTTTATTTAATAGCCAATTGACAATTAAAATGGCTACGTAAGGATATGCTATAGAGGGGATGGCCATTAGAAAATCTCCTAAAGAACTGGCTGCTGAAGAGTGAGGCTTTGAAGTGATGTGTGACTAATAAATTAAAAATCACTCTTAAACCTAAAGGTGCCAGAGCGGTAGGATCCAGAATGAGCTCGTGTTTATTTCGATGTGTACCAGCCTCCATATGCCATGGGTAGATGGCAGCATATCTGTAAAATACCAGCGGCTGCCGATTCTAAAGGACTCTCGCTGGGTATGTGCGGTAAGGCAGACCAAGTCCCGGTTTTCTTAATCTGTTACTGTCCTGCTAGGTTGCTAACCATACATTAAAGATTTCATTTTTTTACACTTATTAGGAAGTAAATCAAAGCACAAAGCACACACTTTATGTGCAAAGAACCCTTCCCAGGGTGAAGCGCTGCTGGGTCAAGCAATAATTCTACGACATCTACCACACCACCCAGCAAAGAACCATAAAGTGCCATTAAAGGAACAGCATTTTTGAGTGTATTTTAAAATTAATTTAATGGTATTCTGATACAATGGTATCAATTTCTATCAAAAACGAAAATTCCTGTGTGGTTTGTAACTTTTAATTGGTAGTGTAGACCCGGATGTCCCATATAAATAAATAAATAAATAAATAAATAAATAAATAAATAAGCCGATACGATTAATGAAACAGCAGAAGTCAGTGGACCGGGATGAGCTGTAAATGGTAAAGACGTCTAAACGCCACTGCGCGACTTCCAGGGTGCCCTCCTGTAAAGCCTCCTGTCTGCTCCCTAACCCTCAACGCGTCTGTTTCAGCGGCTCCAACTCCAAATCGCGGACGCTCCTCTCCAGTCTGTCCGCTCCTGCCGCAGCCCCGCTGTCACAGTCCCACTTCTCTCATTGGTATCTCGCGTATTACGTGCAGCTTTCACCCCCCACCCCCCTCCTCCCCACCGACCCCGAGACACATTCTTTCTACGCTTCTCCGACTTTTGAAATCAAGCGCCACTCCTCTAAAATGAGGATCCAAATAGTAAGAAGCGTAGATGTCGAGTGAGACGGCAGGCAGTCGCTTGTGCGGAGCGCATTAAAGTCCCGATTGAGCGCCCCAGTCTGTGACTCCGGGGGTTGGCGATTGGAGCCGAGCCGGTGGTAGTGGAGGACTAATTAAAGTTCAGTACAGTGCAAAGAAAAAAAGCAGACCCAGCGGCATCAAGAGAGCCGACAATCAGATTAGGAAAAGAAAGACACACAGGGGTGACACGCAGGGAATGGAGGTTAGGGTTAGATAAGACTTCATTCAGAGGCGGCGGGCGTTACTCCCCATCTAGGAGGAACTACAAAACACTTCTGCATCCCGGCGTCTTGTGAGCGCAGCTCGGGGGAGACCAGAGAACAATCACCCCGGCACTGTAATTCAATAAGCAAACATTCAAGTTTGCGTGCTTATTTCTTTCTTTCTTTTTTTGTTTTGTTTTAAGCTCTTTCGTTCGCTTTGTGCTTTTTCAAGGATTGCGTGCCAGGAATACAAGAAGAGGGAAACACGATGTGGAGCGTGGACCAGATGTAAAAAGACAGCAGGAAAAAAAAAAAAAAAAAACTTGGTACCGATTTCGCATTTTCTCCCCTTTCTGATTGTCTTTGTATTTTATTGGATTTGGAAATCATACACATCCAGCAAACTTTGCCGACAGTCGCCTGGAAGAAGGGGGAAAACGCGTTTTGCGATCCAACAGGCGGGGAGCGTGTGAGGAAGCCGTCTCTCCCCTCCCCTCTCCTCTCCTCTTCTCCCCATCCTCGGGCACGGACTTCAGCAAAACCACTTGGAACTTTTTTTTTTTTTTCATTTTAAACAATATCAAAGGGAGATCGCCGCATTATCACCTTTGATCCCTGGCAGGATGGCGGACGTAAGTCCGAAAAGGTTTGGTTGTTTAATACCTCAGAGTTAGACGAGGACTTTGGCAACAGGAAGAAACAGACGAAGTTTGCTGTGCCTTCACTAAAGCGGCGCAGAGCGATCATCCACCGGGCTGCTTACGACTGTAGACGCGCTGCCCTCTCACTTCCCGGAGCTATGATGCTGTTTACTTGGGCTCTACTCGTCCACGTACTCTTCGTTTGGCTGGTTAGGGCAAGTCCGAAAAATCTCCGAGACACCGCAAGCTGCGAGCTCAACAAGAAAGTAAGTAGCGCCGATCTTCGCCTCTGTTTTTCTTCAGAGCTCGCGTGATCAACTCAGAGCGAGGGTGGCGTATTTTCATTCATTGGAGCCCGGGCGAGCACGTTGAAAGGCGTGATGTGCCGCTGGCTCGCTCGCTCGCTCGCTGGCTCTGCCTCTTGTTATCTCGCCCTCCCCGAAACTTTTCGCTGTGTTGTCTTTAAATGCTTAATCAGGGAGAACAATGTGCCTTTTACCATTATCATCGAGGCCGTAAATAAAGCTATTGTTTTGGCGACCTCTGCCAAAATAGCACGCTGCCCGCATGTTTGTAATCGCGCCGCTGTTTTTTGACGTTTCCGACACGCGCAGGTTTTACTCGGCAGTGCGACTTTCTCAAGGGAGTCCTGCGCCGCACTTCGTCTCGGTGGACTCTCCGATCGCGACAGCTTGTCGGGACCCGGTGGTTTCCACGTGTTTGTGTTTATACTTCACGTGTAATTAAATACAAAAAAACAGAAGAACCCTCCGCCGTGAAGACGCTTTTAATTGAGCTGTGGAACTTCCCACCGTGGAAACCCCCGCACGAGGGACAGGTGGAGAGCT